>NC_046658.1:67999058-68006881 GCF_010883055.1 Belonocnema kinseyi
TAACTGTATGAGTGGACCTCGATCGACGTAACATATAAATAGTCTTGATAAACTGGGAATTCGTCCTTCACGACAGCCCAACGTACTACTTGCACAAAAGTACGATGTGATCAATATATTACCTCGGTTCTCGTAATCCTTCCAGAAAATAAACCTAGGCCATGGAGTTTAAAGAGGCATTGATTTATCTAGTCAATAGTCTTTCACTTATGTCAGCCACTTTACAAATGTGGACTTATCGGTCCAGTCAACATGTTATGTGAATGTTATGTGGCTCGAAATATAAAAATTTCTATCTTAATATTAATCTTATCTTAGTTCAATATGTAGATGACAAACTTATGTTGTTTGCTATTTAGTTTTGCACTTATAATAAATGTATAGTTCATTTATTTTATATTATTGTTTTATAATTTTTTATTTAGTATTACTGATTAACATTTAGAGGTAGCAACTCTTACGCAATTTTAATTATTGGGCGGGCAATAATTAACAAGGTTTAAATTTGTTTTGTGCTATACAAATATTTATTTGTTTTTATGTTTTAAGTGATATTATCGTACACCTCTTGTCATTGTTTTATTCCTGAAGAAATCGAATAACAAAGAAAAAAATAATTATGTTAAAACTCTACCATAACTATTTGACCAAATAATTTCCCAATTTGACAAAGAAACTCTGTTTATAACAAAAAAGAAGCCACGAGAAATTATAATCCAAATAAAAAATCGATTTTCAATTCAAAAGACATCTGTGATCAGCAGATATGGAAAGTACAATACGAAACATAATATAATGTACGTACCTATTGTTATTAAAGACGATGTGCGGATTTCGTGCCGTGCGAGAAAGTGATATTAATTCCTAATGAAAAAAAGAAAACAAAAAGTGACACTCTACGCAGTGGTAAATAGTGGAAATAATCTGTCGTAGTGATATTGGACAATCAGTGAAAAGACTGTATTATATCATATTAAAGCAATATCTTAGAATTTAGTTGATTTCGCACTGTATGAAATGGTAATTTGAATTTTCGCGCCGAACTGTGTCACGCGGGAAATTCAAATCAGGATCGTTTCTAAAAAATGTGAATTACATGACCTTTTATTCTGAAGACGCCTCTTTGGTAAAAGAATATATGTATAATCTCTTGCGAGCTTCACCTGTCGCTGAAACATAATATGTTGAAAACAGACATACATATATATTATACGTAGGTGAAACTCGCGATATTTTAAAACGAACAACGAACGACGTCGTGCGCATATCGATTCGTTTCTTTACCTCTTTCCGGTGAGGCTACATGGCATGGAAAAAGCAAAGTCTATGCGCCGATGTTTGTAACGTAGCCGTACATTGAGCAATTGCACAAGGGAAAATATCTTATTGTATAAAAAAGAGCTATAACCATTCTTTACTATATTATTATGTAAAAAGAATTAATTAGAGTTCGATTCAAATTTCATGCGATAGTTTATGTTTTATATTAGAGAATCTGGAATTTTGTTCTTCAACTCTAATGCTTCATTTTTAATTTATGTAAATATATTAGTATCTAAAATAATTGTGTAAAGATTATTTTGTACAAAAGGTTTCAAATTTACAGTAATTCGCAATAAATAATTTAAAAGTGCATTTAGTATAAAACACGTAATAATCTCAATAATGTGTATTATTACAAAGAGCAAATTCTTTTCACAAAACAATATTTTGAAAAGAATGGAGATGTTCTTTAAAAAAAGCAGGTATAGCCATTTTTAAATTGTACATAATGTAGAGACGTAAGTATTTTCTAGCAAAATAATAGTCTAATTACCATTCGGTTATTACAATAGGTAGTCGAATGAAATTCTAGTGCAATATAGTATTTAGCTACCTTTCGATCGTTGCTTTCTCAACTCTTTTCCCCAGTAAATGTACATATACGTCATTGGTTTTTAATCTAGTCCACAAATTCTGAATCAGATCGAGTAAACTGTTATTTTAATTGCCGCATTTTACATTTCTATCAGAAACTTATGATCGTGGACATTTGAAACTAAATTAAAACGATCAACACAGTCAAGGGAGTGAATGCTTTATAATCGAATCGAAAATTTCAAAGCTGAAAAGGAATTAGTAATTTGGACTTTAGAATCATGTAACTTTAATGTAATATAATAATCTCTAATTTCCTAATTGTCTATATTATTAAGCATTCTTCCATTTGAGTTTCGATTCGACGAGTACATTCATCCCTTAGAAATTTAATAAAAATTGTTTAAATTTCATTGGGCAAATTTAAAAGCCTTTTTGTTTCGTACGTTCTCCTATTATATATCATTTATTCAAGTTTTTGAGAATTTGATATCTAATCAAAAAGTATGAGTGTACATTTTTTCCGAATCAATTTAATTTCCAATTTCTTCAGAGAAGGTTTAATTGAATATTTATAAAAAATTGGATTATAATTTTTAGCTATGTCGGTATATTTTGTACAACAAGAACGTTCCTTCTGAATAGGAAATACTCGCTAGGTATTTAAACAGGGTAACGAGTCATATCGCATTATGCTTCAAATACTAGCATGCTACAAATACGAGAGCCTAAAAAATTTGGTCGAGTGGAGAAACATGATCGCCGTTTGAAACATCGACAGAGATAACGTTGGATCAACAGAAGTATGAAGTATGTCATAGTATATATTTTAAAGAATAAACTATGACATATAAAAAGTATATCAACATATACTCACTGTTTGAACAAAGATTCCAACAAAGCAGATTTTTGTTGTTACAACTTTATCTTTACCGATATTTAAAAGTATAAATACTCAATAGTTGAATTTTTCGTAATTGAAATCCTTGCAAATTCAATAATTTCAAATTCCAATACCTGCTATGGAGAATTGGACAGTTTCAAATTGGAAACCGAAATAGTTAAGAAAATCTAAAATTGAAGTTTTTGATATTGAATATTAGCTTTAAAGTTATTTGAATTAAGCTTTAAAGTGTCTGAAGTAAAAGAACTTCGATTTGAAAGTGTTGAACAAATTTAGATTGAAAGATTGGAAACTAACTGTTTCACAGATAAATAATTAATATATTTTAGGATTGTAAAGAAAAACCGTTATAATTCTGAAAGCTCATTTTTTTTCTTCAGATTTAATATATTGATAGCCCAATATGTCGGAGGCATTTTTGTTAAAAATTGAATTTTTTCAAATATTCTATACAAGGATGTCCCGATATACATCATCGGTCACGGAGCCATTATTGTAATAAATTCAGTTGATTTAATAAAAGCAGTTTGCCTAATTTTACATATTGAGAAAAGTTATGGAATAATGATTATTATTTCAGAATAATAAAAGTCGCATAATTTCCTATTAAAATTTTAAAACTTCGACAATTCCAAATAAAGAGCGTTTGAAACTGAATACTTTTGAACTTTAAAGAAAAAGTTCTTAAAAATTGTACTTTAGAAATTTGGTGTTTTAAACTATATTAGCATTTAAAACTGAATAAACTTAAGATATTCAAATTTTTTATTTATATAAAAAATATTTTCAATCAGAAACACTTTAAGATGTGATTTTTTTGTAATTTACATGAAACCAATCTTAGTGAAAGCTTTTGAATCTTGATTTGACTGAATGTAAAATTGCTGAATTTTAAAAGTTCAATAAACTTTATTTGAAATTTTCCAGTTCGAAACTCTTTTGTTATAAAAATTGTTTAATTTTCATAGAACAATTTTATTTTTTGTGGAACTCTAAATAAGTCAATGTTTAATATTTTGAATTTGCATTTTGTCCAATTTTGAACCTTTTATTTGTACATATTATAATTATGTATATTGAAGTACTTTTAAATGATTTTACATTAAATTTGCTAATTTAGAACATATTTTTAAAATATTTTAAATGATATAAAGTGTTCAGTTTTGAAGGCTTGAATTTGCAAATCTAAATAACCAAAAAGAAGTTTTGAAAACCGAGAATCGACCAGAAATGTTTTTGAGTCTTGAACGGCCACCCTGTTTTATTCCCAAATTCGACTTTGACTTCATTTTTAATCTTTAAAATTACGATTTTAAAATAAAGTAGGATCGAAATATTGCTGAAATTTTCTTAATGAGAATATTATTCTAGGACCACGAAGACTCTGTTTTCTTGTTTCGCTGTAAGATAATTATGCAACCCAAAAACAATTATTCGCGACGCTTGGAGAAAGCTAACTATAAATTAGAACCAAAAAGTATTATGTTAAATTTGTACAAAAGTTACAGCGATTATGGGCTAGCGTAAGATAACGGTCTACATTTAGTTTAAATGTTTATACATACAAGTTTAAAAAAAGCCAAAAGAAATTGTTGAGTGTTAGAGTCTTACTCAGAAATAAAAATTTGCTAAAACTCTTTAAATTGTAAATCTTGTTTTTACTGAATTTGGTAATCGTAAAAAACCTAAAAAAATGAATAAAATGATTAAAAACATCTAGAAAGTTTTGTGAGTGAGACTCGAACAGAAACCCGATTAAAGAATGTAACGAAGACATATCATAAAAAAATTAGTTGAATTGCCTGAAAGCGTAGAAATTTATATAAATATACGTTGCGCGCAAATTGGCGGAAAAAGTTCGAAATTAAACTTGACTATTCAGGGTCGCAAATTACGCGCGAACTTATCATGAATACATTTCGCTTGGATTTTATTATACTTTTTTCGTCGACTAAATCGTTTGTGTAAAAATATTAGGGCAGCATAAAGGCGGAAGCAATTAAGTTTATTGCAATTAGATCCTTATTGTACTTTATGCTTTATTAGAAGGCAAAAATGAGTAATGGTGGTGGAACATTAATTAGTAAGTATAAAATGGATACAAAATTGGAGGATCTTAAGAGAATTGTGATGTAAATAATATTGAAAAAAAGTCAAATTGCGCGCAACGTTGAGAAATGAGCCGCAAGTGGTTCAATCCATATTGTACATATCATGTGCCATAACTCATTTACCATAATTCGTGTCCAACTTTGTTCCAAGTACCTATTCAACTATAAATACTATAGTATAATAAAATAAATCTTGATGTTATTGATAAGAGCTGTTTTATAATTATTTGATCCCTGTTCCATTTTGTTTTTATATTGATTATTTTTGTTGTTTCTAATATTTTTTTGTAAGATATACTTTTATTATTTTATTCATACTTTTCAAGCTTGGTATGCTGCAATCTCAAATGATACTCGTATATAGTCTTATCGATTACATTACTCCAGATAGCATAAAAGGGTTTTATCGGACTGCACACAAAGAATAACCACAGTGAATTTTATCGTACCTGGCTTGAAATTAAAAATGCAATATTGTAGGGAATTCTACTGATCACTTATCCAAAACAGAAAAATCATGTTTCGTTACATGCTTCGTTAAATATTGAGAGCACTTATCCACGATACTGATGACTAAACAATGCCACGCGATAGGTATATTTCATGCGTGGCATACCGATGACTCTTTATTAGGAAAAGTACTTTCTTGTGTTTTAATTAATAGTTTCAAGTAATAATGGTAAAAGATATTTTATTATCAAGATTTTAAATCTTGATCTGATAAAATTCAAATTGTTTCTAGATTCGATTTTAAAAGGAAATGTCGTTTGAATGCAAAAGCTCTGTTGTAAGAGTAAATAAAGAAGTAGTTATTTATGTTTTGTGATTGTTTGATATTGATTTGATAGAAGTTTATAATAATAGGCAATATAAAAAAGTATATAAATACTGCAATAATGCTTAAGGAAGTTATGCACATTTAAAAATTGTTAATTATTAATAAGAGTAAGTTGTTTTTAGTATAGTGTGTTTAAATTTGTTAAAAAAGAAATTGTGTAAATAATTGTTATTTCGGGGAACATAATGGACTGTAAAGTTTACAGTCTGCAGGAACATGTGGTAGGCGAATCTAGCAACGTAGCTTTTGTGTTTCGATTCATGTTTGCATCGTAACACTTATGCAAACTCGTTTCCTGCCAATGGCCTGAGGACGCAATTCACTGCACTTGAGAGGGGACCGACGATTAGTTTGATTTTCAGTTTGGTTAGGTACCAATCTGCGATCATTGAGAATTAACTGGGCGGGGTTGAGGCGCCCCAAGAAACATTGAGAATACTTAGTATATGTATATTTGCACGAGTCTTATTGGAACATTGGACCATCCATTGAAAATTGATTATTTTATTCTTTTATTTAACTTTCGTATTTAGTAGAACAGCAAACCGTAGGCAGAAAAATGATTGAAGGGTTTGAATTTTACAAAAGTTGATAATGTTCTTACTTACCAACATCTTTTTATTTGAGTTTATGTAGAATCTTTTGAAAATTGGTGCTTGAGAATTTAGAAGCGGAGCATCAAAAGTGATCAGTTTTTTCTTGATTCTGTTATCAATTGTTTTATCCTATGCCATTATAATGATACAGTAAGATTTTCTTATAATTATATTATAGGACGTTACACATCATCTTGTAGATTAAAGATAGAAAATAGAGTTTGTGCAAAAATAAAAATTAAAAAATATGGAAGTTTCAGCCGCTAATGTTTATCCGTTATAGTAAGAGGATGAAACATGTACGCTACAGGAGTAATCTCTGGCTGAATATTAACCTATGCTTCATCTCCAAAACACAATGTGACCTTTCGGCTTTTTTAAGGCGATGTCCAACTTACTCGATTTTTACCTTATTTGCATTTTTTTCAAACAATTTACTTCCACACGAAATAAGAAACCGACTTGAAAATTTGGGAAAATTGATAAAAGACATTAAAAAACATTTCTATGGTACTAAATTTTTAGAATTAAAAAAAAATGTTTGGAAATATTTTTTCGGGATTTCACGGTTTTTACTATAAGAAACAAAACCAGAGTGTAAAAAATAAATTTTTGTTTAAACTTGACGGAGGAAACGGCTTTTTGGCAGGATGTCGAAAAAATGTGGTTCGAAAAACATATATTTGGTTGATGTAATTTTTTTCGAATTCAGTAAAGCAGTTTTTGCAGTTTTGGTACAGCAAAAGGATAATTTAAAAAATTGTGCTCCCTACAAAATTTTATGGTTTCTATAAGCTTTAAATTCGTTTGGAATATAAGTTTAATATTTGGACTCTTTTTAAGTTAGGTTTCGCGACTTGAATAGTCATAAAATTTCCAAGTTTCTATAGGCCTTAATTGAGATGACGATGCAACAACTCGACAAGCGCTCGAAACGGCGTAAATGTATTGTCCAGCCGGGAAATTCTATCGATAAAAAAAGTGGTCGAAACGTAAAACAAAATATACATTCGTATTCAGCTTGATGCGGCCGACAAATTTTTCTGAAGAAACTTTTTCATTGGATATTTATTACTTAAGATAAACAATAAAAACTTCGAACATTTTCGGATCAAAAATGGATGTTTTGTAAAACACAACTCGCGATTATACTACCTTTTGTTGATGAAAATGCTTGAAATTTGTATGGTATATTCTCAATATACAAATGATGACTTTAAATAACGCACTTTGTTTAAAAAGCTAATATGTCTTTTTTATTCAATAGCAAATTGATTCCGAACGAAAACCACGTTTTGCCAACTTCGACCAGTGGGACGGTCATCGTAAAAATGTTAGTTGAAGTAACTTATCGCGAGAAAGTTGTTCACTAGACTTTAAAAAAGTTTTTGAGAAAATTTGAAGAAAATTTGGTCAAAAATTGGGGGGCCGTTCATTTTTCGGAACGGTAAAAATTAAGAAAGGTAAAATTTCAGAATGGGTTATAATACATAATGGTAAAACTTAGGAATAGCAAA
>NC_046658.1:68006981-68009726 GCF_010883055.1 Belonocnema kinseyi
AACAAATGCTTATCGCAGTGAATTTAAATATCATATAATAAATTTATGTTGTACGTTGAAAATTGTTTTTAAATGATATAATGATAGAAATAATTATTTTTTTATGAAAAATTTAAAATGATGGATATCCTACATTTATTATGATATGCTATTTAAATTTACTGTGATAAATATTTGTATTCTACCATAAATAAAAAAAACTATTCACCTGCTAATAGCAACATTTATTTACTACTCCGAATCTTTCTACTTTCCGAATTTTTCCTCCGTATTTTTACTTATTCCTAATTGTTCACCCTCCTAATTTTAACGTTTCCGCAAGTTTACCCATTCCGCTTCTTTGGTTTCCGAATAAATACTATTCAGAGTTTTCGATTTCTGATTTATTCCTTTTTCCGAATTTTTGGTATTCCTAAGTTTTACCATTATGTATTATAACCCATTCTGAAATTTTACCTTTCTTAAATTTTATCCGTTCAGAAAAATGAACGGGCCCCAAAAATTGTGAAAATGGCAGCCAGTCGAAGCTAACACACGCTACCGCTAGAGCATTATGTTGCTCTTTGCCGCTGCTGCCTAGCTGCTTAGGAACAAAGGCTGATCAACGGAGACTGCAGCGGCAGCGTGTGTTGACTTCAACTCGCTACCATTTCCACAATTTTTGACAGATTTTCTTCAAATTTTTAGAAAAACTTTTTCAAAGTCTAGTGAACAACTTTCTCGCGATAAGTTACTACAACTATCATTTTTTCGATGAACGTCCCACTGGTGAAAATGCGCGAAACGTGGTTTTCTTTTGGAATAAATTTGCTAATAAATAAATAAAAATATTAGCTTTTTAAACAAAGTGCTTTATTTAAAGTCATCGCTTATATATTGAGAATACACCATACAAATTTCAAGATTTTTTATCAACAAACGGCCGAATAATCGCGAGTTGTGTTTCACAAAACATTGATTTTTGATCGGAAAATTTATCTTAAGTTATAATTATCCAATGAAAAAAATTCTTGAGAAAAATTTGTCTGCCGCGTCAAGCTGAATACGAATGTATATTTTGTTTCACGTTTTGGACACTATTTTTTATTCGATAGATTTTCCCGGCTGGACAATACTTCTACGCGGTTCCGAGCGCTTGTCTTGTTGTTGCATCCTACATCTCAATTAGGTATTTTCACTTCAACCATCAGATAACTTCACTTTGTTAAAAACTGAGGGGGAAACAATGGACCAAATGCATGGAACAAAAGTTGATTTCTGTAATATCTTTGTAATTAATAATCATTATTGTGATTTTATTATTTTATTAAATTGTAATTAAAATATAAAAACTATTTTCCAAATACACTTATATAGTAAAAATTAGCGTTTACGAAGATATTAGCAAAATAGGGCAAAAAAGAACTGAATCTCACGCATTTGGTCCCTTGTTTTCCTCTCAGCAATCTACGACGTGAAGTTAGCTGTTGATTGAAGTGAAAATACCTAATAAACCTTTGAAATGGTTGGTCATTACAAATTAAAAAGTATTAAGAAGAATTATTTGGTTTGAAAGTTAAAAATAATACAAATTTTTAACTTTCAAATTGAAGAAAGTTCTGAATGCTTTGATATTAAAAGTATACAATTTGGCTTACGTTAAATTCCAAGAGCATTAAAATTAAAAAGCTCAGAGGCCTGCAAAATCTGAAGCTCTCTTGTTATTTTTAAAGTAATATTTTAAAATATTTAAATCTAATCTATATATAAAATGTGGAGGGGCCTCAAAATTTGTTGCTTTGATATTGAAATGCTTTGCAAAGACTTTTGGAAGCTATAAGCCGTTGAAACTTTGCCGCTTTTAATTTTAAAAGTATAAAATCCTGAAAATTTGATCACTTTATTTCAAATTTATATTTTTTTAAATCGGCTTAATTCCAATTTGGTTTAGATCTGAAGTTTATTAAATTGATAAACTAAAATCTGTCTAATATCGTACCTCCTTGATTTCCCCCTTCATATTAGTATAAGTGTGAGCTTTTTACAATTGTGTTGGAAGAAAGAAATGTGCAACTCATTTTCAATGCTGCCTGAATTAATCTATATATACTACAATCAATTCAATATTTCATTGAATTAATCCAGAAATAATTAAGCAAATGGTGTATTTTTTTGTTTCTTTTAAAATTTAAATGTGATATATGCCATTGACAGAGAAAATATATTGAATCAATAACATTCTTGTTGTCACTGCAGCAGAACGCTTTCAAACTAGACGATATGAATATAAAAAGCTATGATTTTTCTTTAAATATTAAAAAAAAAATTAACTTTCAAATTGAAAATCGTTCAATCAAGAATTTATTTTATTATTGAAAAGTTTCTAAGCTTAGATGTTTTAAATGTATAAGGTCATCACGTTCAGTTGCCGAAGTAGCCAAAGAAATTCATTTCTTTGAATCCGTTTGTGTGAGCCAAGAAAACAATTTACTTAATTTGACTGAATGTTGTGTAAATGCAATAAACTCGTGTATTGAATCATAGAAAAAAATTTTTTACGTGCCATTTTCTAAAACAAAGAAAATTTTTTTGGTCTCAGAATGTAAGATAATTAACTCAATAAATTGATGCCTTTAAAACTAAGAACCTTGTTTTCACATCCAAAGAAGCATTTCGTTAGTTAAATGATTTTAAGCCTTTAAATCAAGAAACAATCTATTTGAAAGAAGTAATTTATCAATACGTGAAACAAATTTCGTTTCTTTA
>NC_046658.1:68009826-68013578 GCF_010883055.1 Belonocnema kinseyi
TTTAAGTTTGTTGTTTACCTGGTGGAAATTAAAATAAATATATTATTATGAATTATTATCCTTAAATTTTACTTTATATTTATTTCAACAAACGGGCTTCTTAATTTTCGTAATTCAGTTATTTAAATTGGTTTAAATAGAGGTATTTTTTGAGTCAAGTAAATTGTTCTTTGATTCAATTCTGTATGAATTTATGAACTTCATAAAATTCAGTTCATAACAAATCTATTTTGCTCAACATATATTTCACAATGAGAAATACTATTCCCTTGAATCAAATACATTTTACTTTTATTTTGACTAAGTTTTTTTATTGAATCCAAATATGAATGAAAAATTGAAAATAAAGGACAGTGTTAAATCTTATGAAATATAAGTTATCGCCAATGGGAAATGGCTTTTTTCTTATTATTTATTTTTAAACCACAAAATTTTATGATTGCGGAGAGACCAGAGATTTGCCGAAATGAAAAGGGGATTGGTAAGGAGTTAAATTGACCAACGGAGTAAAAGAAATTAGATGGTCACAGGATCTGAAGATTTCGTGACACCAAAGGGAGGACTCTCCGGATATTCTATTCTATTCCATCACAGTCTATTCTATTCTATGGATACACATAACGTTGCCACGACACACAAGAGTTGCCGACGCGACACCCAAGCGATGGGGTGAATTATGAATGAAACAGAAGACAATCGTCCTCTACAAGCCCATCCGCTTCTCTCGACTTCTGTACCTTTATATCTGTACCGATCCTTCCCATTCTGCCAAAAAACCCCCGTCGGCGCCCGAATAGCCATATACAAATACAAAGTACTTCTTCATGCCAACAACCAGCCTCCGAAGCCACACATCTCTTATCTGTCATTTGTCATATCCTGTTTTCACCTCCACGTCTTTCAGGAATGGCAACTACTACGAATTATTCCTCTCTTTGCAATCACACTTATTTGAAAAATGTAAAATTTTTCGTATTTCTGTAAGTCTCTAAAAAATGTAGGAGTCTTGGGGTTTTTTTGAAATTGCTTTCCAGAATTTTCTTCTCGAAAAGAAATATTAAAAAAAAGGAAAAAAACAATCTTGACGGGAAAAAATTCTAAAAACATCTCATTTTGGTATCTGATGAGAAAGAAACACAGAAAACACGAAAAGGTTATCCTTTGCTTCTAGTGATTTTCTCTCGCATAACCTTCCTTACCGCCGTCACATTCATGATCCTGAATCAGTGAAATTCTAATTCAAATATATATACAATTTAAAGAAGGGTTAAACAACAACTGCAGGATCTCACTGGGAGCAACTGCCATCTAAAAAGGACACTGGCTCACAGTAAAACTGATTTAAATCAAATTTATAGCCACGTCTCACGAGCGTGAAATGGGTGATCACTAGGGTGGTCCTTATTTTTCGATTTTGTATTCTTCTTGTTCTCACCCCCCCCCCCCTATTTCGTTTGAATGACGAAAAAAATGACCCCCAACAAATTTGAGCGAAATCGGTGTATATTAACATGTGGCCCAAAGCACTCAAAGTTTCTCATGCAATTAAAATGGGGTAAAGTACTGTAAAATTTCTAATGTTGAAAAAAAATCACTTGTATTGTTACAAAGTGTAGGGTTGGAAGTAGATCCCGCAATGCTCACTAATGAAAAAATAGTTAGCTAATAAAATTACAGAAAAAAATCAACATTTCTGACTATTCGGTGAAAAGTTTTGAAATTTCATCAAGAAACAACATTCCCAGTATACTGCAGCTCCCTTTCAAGATCTTGATATTTATCCCCCTTTCCTTGTCCTTGGCAGACATTGTGTAGTCGGCCGGAGCCGAGAACTCGATCACGAATATAGATCGTTTTTTGAAGTCTTGGAAAACGATATCAGACCTTGAGTTTAAAACGAAAGCTGCTGCAAAAAAATCGGAATTCCCAAAAATTTGGCACTTCTAATTTTGGACAATTGAATTGGAGCGTTCGGGAGGGCAAGGTTGCAACAAACACCTTAAGAGCGACGAATATTGCAATAAAGCACTCTTAGGGCCACTTTATGTCTGTAGAAATATATCGTTTCGGCGTGGGTAGGACAGGCAGATAGTATGTGTTGTAGGTACACTGCATGTGCATGATACCCTCTTAACCTAACGCTGTGAACTTGACATAAAATGCTTGCTCCTTCGACAAGGACTGTTTTTCTACATTTCTATAAAAGTTTCTGTGCATTTTCTGGTCTAGTAGTTGTTGGCGGAAATTTCCAATCTCTGTTTTTTTTTACTTCGGCTTTTATATGTGAAGCATCTAGATGGAATAATGCACTTTCCTCACTTATGATGTCAAAATTCTGACCTAACGTGTCGGCCGCCTAGTCCACGGCTTTGTAAAGGAACGCTCCTTTGCCAATCATCTCGTATTTCTTTTCCACGGTTGCCACTGTGCGAGACATAACGCACTAGTCGAGTAGTAAAAAGTTTTAAAACGTTAACACGTTTTCTAGCCTTAAAGTCGGAGTGACACCGACACAATCAGAATCTTGATGCAGTATAATTTTTACAGTGTTTCAAGAAATGTTTTTAGGAAGTATATTCAATCTGACTTTGCTTATCAGTGAGTTTTTCTTTTTTAGATTCTTTTCTCGTTACATTTTTGGCATTCCAATTTAAATATTATTATGAATATTAACATATCTCGTTGCATTATTTTAATTGTTTTATATTTTTGAAAGTTCAGATAATTAAATTTATTTCTAATTTTACATATTATTTAAATGGTTAAATGCATGTTGAAAATATTGATTTTAGCCCATGCAAATTTTAAATTAAACTGCTAATACTATAATATTATAACCCTTAGAACCAATTTTTGGAAATAACCCGAAGCTTCATTAAGGGAACTTTCAACTCCACGAAAGTCTCTGGACCTGTGTAAACGACCGTGTTTTTGACCATTTTAGAAGAGTATCTCTGCCATTTGCAACAATGTAAGCTGTGCTTAGAACAATTTGGTTATGAAAAAACTGGAAATTCAGACGATGCTTGTATCTGCTTCGGAGAGTGAAGATATCTAATAACACTTATATCCAGAAGCTCAGGGTCCTTAAACACGCCAATAATCTTTCCTTTTTTCAGATGAATTATCGCACACGATCGCCCTGATAAACGCTCCTCTGGAAGGTAACGTTGTTCGTTGTCACACGATCATTTCTAGATGAGATAGTAAATCTAGTTTTCCAAAGGACCATCAATCTCTCTGTATATCTCAGTATGTATGAATGAACCTTGAAGCTTTTTAACAGACAGCTGAGAAGTCGATGAGAGGTTGAATCAAAAGCTTTTTGGACGGGCTGGTGGGCTGCTTCGTCTTTTCAGACGTACCTGTCAATTAGCAGGTTCTCTCGGTAGCCTGCTGCACCTTTTTTTCGGGACACGCTGTTCGCAAATCGCCACTGCGAAATAGGCGTTTCTGACTTTAAATATAATTTGAATAGGTGGGCCAGTTATCGGTATGTAGAAGTAAGCTTCCTCCACGAGAAGTTCTTGATACCATCTGGTTCTGTATCGGAAAAGCTCTTCGTAGCCCTAAGTACTTTTTTCACCTCTTCGGTAGTGATTTATGGACACTCCTCAGACGTTATGAGGTTATCGCAAATCTCTTTGAAGCGGATGATACGAGGGTAGTTCAATAAGTCCTTAGAATGAAGTATAAAAACAATTTTTTTTGGGTAAATTTTTTTTTATTTTTCAACATAATCTCCTTGGAGC
>NC_046658.1:68013678-68018000 GCF_010883055.1 Belonocnema kinseyi
TAAACTCAGAAGATGTGGACTGTGACTGCACCATATATCTAGTCGGGAGTGGTGCTGACTGAAAACAGATGATTTGGAGCGATTCGCGCGCCATATGTTGGCAATTCTAAGGACTTATTGAACTGCCCTCGTACCATTAGTATCTTCTTTTAACTCAAATTTTTTCGGGATCTTATATACCTCTCTCCAAAAAATATCTACCTCGTTGGGCTTTGGTGGATTTTTGACAGAAAGAGGGTTAATGACGAGACGCGATGGATCAGTGAGAAACTGATGATTTTCCCTGATCCATCTCTCCCTCTTCTGTATTCTCCTTCTTTCATTAGATTAGACCCGTATTTTGTCAACAATATGTTGTTTGATTGTCAGCAGCTTTGACTTGTTCAGTGTGTAATTGAAGATCCTCAGTTCCTGTGCGAACTTTCGAACCCGTTCCGTAAAGGGTCTACCAAATGTTATGTAGTTAATTTTGGTCTTTTGATCCATATGTCCGTTTTAACCTTCGAGTTCAATCAACCAAAGTTCTTACAGCACTATAAATTGAACAATTGATAATCAAGAGTTCGGACTCCTTCAAGATATCCACACAAAGGGAGTCATCCAATTCAGACAGATCTCCGTTTTTAAAGTAGCGAATTCTAATAGGGGATAAAAAATATTATTTTTTCAATATAAGTCGTAAACTAGCGCGTATGAGCCGCATGATTTCTGCCGTTTTTCCTAATAATGCAGGCAGAATTTCTGCTCATATGGAGGAATTTTAGAAACTTTATTTTAATTTTAAAATGAATTTAGGAAATTTACAAAGTTTATGTTATATTTTTTTAGCTTTCAAAATTTTTGGAATTTTTAGTAAATGGAACTTTTTATATCCTACGCGGAGAAAATTTGTTCATTAAAATTAGTTCGGCAAATGAAGGACATTATTGCATTTAGATAAAGTTTACAATTATTTTAGGATTTAATACAAAACAGAACTATAAATATTACAAAAGAGTTATGTAAAATCTCAAGTCCAAACGTGAAAATTCTGATATGTAATAATTTAAATAAGGATTGTGTTATTTTCATATCAGTATATCATAAAATAACGCAAAGTAATGTAAATTTTTATGAAATGAATAATATAAAGTTTATTTTTGTATGATATTAACGATTCACTTAAAAGAAAGTATATATTGCAGAATTTCTTAGAGATTTTCAATTTTATTATGAGAGGAATTACACAACAGTACGGTAAAATGAGAATCGCTGGGAACGTCAATATTGTCAGTGGTGAAGTTTAAAGTATCTAACTAGTAGATAATCGCCATCTCGTTTTATCTAACTGTCAGGTAATATTTATTATCGAGTTGCATTATTTCTTACTGAATGGCGAATTAAATTATAATAAATTTATATTGATAATTGATATTTTTATATCAAATGTTACCCTATTTCATTTTACATGACTGAACGTGAAATTTTAATAAAATGCCGTAATTTCCTCCGTTTACCGAACTAAGTTATGTAAAATTTAACAACCAAATATTCTCCGTGTGGGAACTGAAAAGTAGAAATTTAGACTTGCTTTGCATAAGGATTGAAAAAGGCTGAAATTATGCATGTGTTGTGAAAAAGTTGTATTTGCCCAACGTAAGTTAGCGCCTGAAATTTTAGTTCGATCGGATATTATCCACTTCTGAGTAAGGATTTGAAAATTTACATTTTGAAATTTTTAAAACATTCTTCTATGAGCCAAAAACTTATTTTGGATTTGTTGTAGTTACAGTTTTTGGCGTTGAATAATATAATAAAATTGGAACAAAAATTGTGCTTTAGTTAAAACTTTCGTAAAATGTGCAAGGAAACACAGTTTTTTAATTGTGTTAACAGTACATTTTTTAAAGAAAATTTAAGGGCTTCGTACTTGACATTTGTCTGCCTGAATCATAAAAGCATGCAATTCTTTATTACAATAAAAAAATTCGCGGCGTGCAAGATCTAAAAATTGCTCCAAATGACAAATTTTATGATTTGGGAATGGTTCTAATTTGAACAACTTTTTTTTCTTATTTTATAATTATACGTATATTATTATCCATCTCTAAAAACTGTATCTACAAAAATTCAATATCATTTTTTGGTTCTTTTCTCAAAATCCATTAACAGAACAGAATATATTGTACGATTAAACTTATTACAGTAAAGCAAATACAACTTTTAATCACTACTATAATCCGCTATATAAAAAAACATTGTTTTTTTGCCCACTCTAGTGTAGATTCTTTAACGTTTTAAGAAATAAAATATTTCTTTATTGCTGGCTAAAGGCTTTAAACAAAAAAAAATAACTCGTCATGAAACGAAGCTAAGAAACCTCCATCCAATAATATTTCCTCAGCGCCAAGAATGAATGAAATAAAAGAATGATTAAATCGTGACGACTAGAGTATTTAAGCCGGGACAAAATTAACGCGACAGCGTTGATGGGAATAAGGAGGACCAGAGTCGACGTTCTTTTTCTCTGTTTTATAGCCACCTTAATGTAGCCACTTCGCGAAAATCCACCCTCGCCTCCTTGGTACAACCTAATTGAAAAAATATGAACTTTCTACCCCGTCGCTGGAGAGCACTTCGCAACAGCTATGTCGCAGGTTAGTTCTCGCGTAATTATAAAAGATCGCAGCTGGTAGGCGAACAGATGAAGCGCACCCCGATTATATTTATATTGCCACAAGAAAATTGATTCAAGCTATTTGAGGTGCCATTCAGTCTATGAGTGAAAAAAATACATGGTTTAAGTACCCTAGATACTTTAATAGCAAAATATAGAAATTTTTTGATAGAAAAAGTTGGAACGTTATTATGATGGTACAGTCATACGATTGCACTATTTTAAAATTGAGTTATTTAAAATGTTTGTTCATTTTATCTTCATAGCAGATTTTGAAAAAAAAATTACATTGGCATGTATGGTAGCCAGGAGATCCTGGTTGTGCTGCATAGAGAAAAATGGATGTTTGATAGTAGATGTTCGAAGCATAAAATTATAATCAATGGGGAATTATATTGACCCTCAAAAATAAATGTTGTAGAAATTGTTGATGTAAGTTTTTGGCTTTGGGATCAGATGAATTGAAACTAATTAAGTTGTTTCAAACGTTTCGGCACATAATGGTGGCCCTTATCAGTGCGTTTTATTATATACGTGGAAAGTACATAATATCTTGTAGGCATGCAGTTTTAAAATTGGAAGCATTATTCTTTGATTAATATCTTAGTTTTGAAATAATAAAAATTACTTAATTAAGAATTTAAATTTTGCTTCGTTTTATTAAGAAATATATTGATAAATCTTGCAGTATTCTTAAAACATTATTTGATTTTAACGAAGTACGGCCAAAGATACAGATATTAATAAATAACTTCTATATTATCTTTTTGAGATATTAGGCTTAATTATTTAAAAAATAAAATATTAGGTTTTTTATCTTAAAATGAAAAACATCCACCTGTTAAATTCGTACAGAAAAACATGCCAGACCTCTGCCGGCCGCTTGATGAAGATTATAGTCAATTTCGTTCGCTGTCATTTTGTGGCATACGTGAACTTGTGTAAAAATGATCATTACTAATATTTTGTGTACCAATATTAATAATAATGCTGTAGATTGTTTAGATGGAATAAAATGATTGACGCGAGTGCTGTTTCTTATCTACAACATTTTTTAAAGTAAGAACTCTCTGCATTGCATATATTTAATATTCACAGAAACCAATCTTTAACATCTAGATGGCTATCCTATAGTTAAATATTAAATATGTGGACCTGAAACATCTAGATGATAAGGGCATACATCCATTTCTCTTCCATTAGTGCAGTAA
Source organism: Belonocnema kinseyi (assembly GCF_010883055.1). Taxonomy (NCBI): domain Eukaryota; kingdom Metazoa; phylum Arthropoda; class Insecta; order Hymenoptera; family Cynipidae; genus Belonocnema; species Belonocnema kinseyi. Next base: position 68,017,546 of record NC_046658.1, read on the forward strand.
TGCCTGGCCTTCAAGTAAATGCTGGGACTTCATACTCGCAGTGCGAGAGGACAAATAGGCGGTTTTGCTCATTGCAGTTAGCAGACCGCCCATTTTGCCTCTAGTATCGAAATATACTATTCTCAAATTTCTTTTCACATTTCCGATTTGAGCATTTATTTTTTGGAACGGAAATTAACCAAAATGTATAGAGATTTGTGATATGGGATTAAAATTTTTTTTAACTTCCTATAATAACAAATTAGTGAAAGTACAACTTCAAGATGAAACATACTTAAAAACTCACTTTTCCAACTTTTTGCTCTGGATATACGTAAAAACATTGCTTAGTTACTATTGCTTTAGTTTCCAAAGTAATTGTGGGTCCGGATGCAATAAGGGCACATAAAATTTTTTCGTGCGAAAACGAAGTCCCCTGGAGGCTTTAGAAAAAATTTTCGAATTTTAATTTTAAA
>NC_046658.1:68018100-68020642 GCF_010883055.1 Belonocnema kinseyi
TATCAAATACTGTAATTCAAACCCCTTATAAACTACAATCATAAAGTAAGGCTGAACCTTTTTATTTTAATTTGACAATAAAGAAGGTTCTCAAAGCACCTACGGCCTTGAAGATTACATTCTCATTGTCATAATCGCGCTTCGCGCTCTACTGTTAGATTATACAGGCTCACCCATCTATAAGAAACTTTAACAAAAATTTATAAAATTTCAACGACAAAAATTTTTAAATTTTGAAAATGCACTCAATTTTTTAATCTTGGTTCGAAATATCTGATTAATGAACTTAGCCTTTATTTTGGGGACCTTCAGAAGTGCATCAAATGCAAGTATTTTTGACAAGTATCGGAAACATTGACACCATTTTCTAAAGCTTGAAAAAAATGGTCTAAAATGTTGAAAAAGCTCTAATTTTTTGAATTGTGTGCTAATCGAAAAATTCGGCTAGAATAGTTTTAAATGTATTTAGTATCTAGTGAAAATTTTGAATAAAATTTTTGCATTTATGAAAAAAAAACACTTTCTATTTTTTGAAAATTTTCAAATTTTCGAAAAGTATATAACTTTTCCAATTTTCATGAAAATGAAAAATTTTATTTAGATAATTTGCAAGTCTTTTACCCGTCTATAAGAATCTTTGACAACAATTCATAAAATTTCAAGAAGAAAAATTTGAAATTTTCAAAATGCTCTTAATTTTTTAATATTTGTTCGAAATATCTGATTAACGAACTTAGCCTTTATTTTTGGGACCTCCAGAATTGCATCAAATGCGGACTCGATTGGACAAATTCTTCAAAAGTTAGCGTGGCTACAACATTCAGGTAACCATACATAGAGACATACAGACATACAGACAGACGCCGATGAAATTTTATGGTTTTCAGATTCTGTGAGTGTCGAAACGTAAAGATCCGTTAAAAACCAGAGATTGAAAATTTGGACGATTACATTACATTCTCAGGAATGAGAATGTATAAAGAGGAATTTCTTTTTCCGGAAAACAAACACACTGGAGGTGATCGATCAACAAAAATCTAAAGTCGAATTTAAACGTAAAATTTGGACCACCTTAATCCTCACACAATGAATTGCTATTAAAAAACAGTGCTCTCGTTTATAATAATTAACAAAAACAATGCTGATTATTACTACATATATGTTATATTGTCTAAAGGCAATTTTTTGTGTAATAATATTATTATGCAGATAGGAAAAAGTGAAAGAAGTATCTTAAACGTACCCAAAACGACAAAAGCTTTTAATTAACAGTGATTTCCGTAAAAATACTAACATTATAATATACCTTAAGAACAAAAAAGTCAACTCGCTATAACTAAGAATAATGCCGAAAAACTCTAAAAACTGCCTTTTATAGAGGTTACAATATCAGATCGCAAAAAAGTTGGTTTATTTTTATATTAAGTGCTACTTCATATTAAGTACTAATTCAAGATTAAAAACCCTACAGGAATATATTTTGCCATTTTTTCGAAATATCCTTAGAAATAAATCTTCGATTTTTTTTATTCTAAAGTAATGTATGTATGTATGTATGTATGTGTGTGTATGTATGTATGTATGTATGTATGTATGTATGTATGTATGTATGTATGTATGTATGTATGTATATATGTATGTATGCATGTATGTATGTATTTATTCTAAAGTAATCATTATTTTATAAACAAATTTAATAAACAAGTGCTTTCTTAGCCATTAAACGCTCTAAACATTTCATTCCTTTATCAACATTTATACAAAGTTTATCTAAAATTAATTGTATTTACGCTTTTTACTACCTGACAACAATTGCTAATTATTTAAATAAATGTTATAAACAAATACAGATTAGCGTCCATTTTTAACTGGAAGATTTAGATTTTTTGACGGAATCAATTTCAATTAATTATTAATAACCTTATTTATTATAAAATCTTATCAGGTAACAAAATTTGTTATTTCTTTAAATAAATTTTATAAAAAAAATGCCAATTAAAAATGAAGATGCAAATATCGCTATAGGCAAAAGTATAAGCACGGCACTTTAGGTGAATATAGGCAGTAAAATTTAAATTTTTTAAATAAACTGTTGCCCCTCCCCTCTGCCTTCAAAAGTGACGAAATGGCGGATTATTTAGTAAAACTTTTTAAAGAAAAAGAAACAATTTTAGCACTTTGATCAAATAACATAAGAAAGAAAAATGGCCAAGTTATTTTTTAGAGTTAATTCGTTAAAAACCCCCTGACCGTTGAAGATTGACGACTTTTTTATTTCTTTATAAAATTTATTTAAACAATTTAGTTTTGTTATGAAGTAATAAAAACTAGTACATATTATTTATTTCTGATAATTTTTTGATAATTTTTTTTCATGTAACGATGTGTTCAGAGCTTTAATTGGTTGAGCTATGCATTTGTTTCTTAATATATTTAAAACATTAATAATTGTGGGTCCGGATGCAATAAGGGCACATAAAATTTTTTCGTGCGAAAACGAAGTCCCCTGGAGGCTTTAGAAAAAATTTTCGAATTTTAATTT
>NC_046658.1:68020742-68022803 GCF_010883055.1 Belonocnema kinseyi
CTCCAAGGAGATTATGTTGAAAAATAAAAAAAAATTTACCCAAAAAAAATTGTTTTTATACTTCATTCTAAGGACTTATTGAACTACCCTCGTAGTACAAAAATATATTTAATCACTTTTAATGTCACTTGATACCACATAATAGGATACTTGTTATTAATAATACATTTCACAAATAACATTATTTAATAACATTTATCATCTCTATAATTACTATAATTTTGATTTAAAAGCAGAATCTCGAATACGCAATTCTAAAACAGTTTAATTTGTTTTGGGCCTTAAAACTAAAGTCTTTTTACTTCAAAAACTTAAATTTGCAAATATTTGGGCTGAAATATAATTTCTCCTGAAATTTCGGTACAAATAGCCGCATTTTTCCGGTACTTGTAGCCACTCCCATAAATAAAATATTAATACTCATCTTCTTGTTCGAATTTAACACGCGTAATTTTTTTTTGCGGAATTCTGTTCTTTAAAAGTTTTTTTCTGTCAAGAAACTGTACAACTTGAGCGAATTCTGTCCTGGTTGTAAATAAGTAGCCAATAACCCTGAATAATATCATAATTAAAAGGTATTTGTTAGATTTTCAAAATTCGAAATAAAGCTGTATGCTCTATATTTAAGATTTGATTTGAGACCTGAGATTTGAGAGCAAGCGAACAAAATTTTTTATTTTTAGGTAAACTTGGAGTGGCATTTACTTTTAATTTTATGGATTTTACCATTGTTTACTTTGGCGACGGGTTTAACGCAAGATTTTAGCCTTATTATTTTGCTGTCTCTACTTGATAATGTGAAGTGTGGCAAGTGGGAACTTGTAATAGTTTAATCAAGTGATTACTTGATAAGTTACAAGTTTCTGACAATATAATTAATAAATACATGTAATGCATTTTAAAGAATAATACTTCTTCTGTAACAAACTTAGTGCTATATAAACAATTTCGCATTTGTTTTAACAATTTTTCTGCTCTTTATATCTTGAAAAGCTAGTATTTTCTGAAATTATTTATGCTGTTAATGAATGTTTAGAATGATATTTATTGTGGAAGCTAGTTTGCAATTATTAAAACAATAATCATTCAGTGGCACCTTTTCATTGGAAATTTGGAGAAAATTCTCATTTTTATTTGAATTTCTTACACTCTGCCGCCAATTATGTAATATTTTCTTATTTCAGAATTTAATTTTAATTTTTTAAATAATTGTTTCTTCTACGTTATGGATAGGCATTTTTGAGATCGACTACATTGATAAAAGAAAATACTAATTAATAAGCGACATAGCTTAAGAGAATCGAAAATACTAGAATTTTCTCAATCTTTTCTATGAACAGGAGCGAGTGAAATTAATTGTTTAAATAACTGTAAAATATATTTCACAAAAAATATCATTCTTAATATTTATTATTAATTCCAAGAAATAGTGAATTTCTAAGAATTACATGGGATAAAATTGGTTAAATAAAATTTTTGCTTACATAATTACCAAATATGTTTAGCAAGAAATGTGTAAAATTGAAATTCATCAACTGTATCATTTATACGGAAAAAGATAACTTTTCACCTTGTACAGGCGTGCAAAACTGTTTAAACAAATAACGATTTCGTAAACAATTCAAAAACCATTTCAGCATGAATTCTTTAATAAGTTCCATACTAAACTTTAATTTTCAAAAAGTTATTAACAAGTACTTCTTATTTCCATTCTTCTTTGCGGGCACATTCTCATAGCGCGCTACGCGCGCGGCTCGCTTCGCTCGCTAGTTTAAGCGCGCCTAGGGCGTGACTGTTCATTCTCGCGCTTCGCGTTCGATAGTATATTTATCTCGCGCTCCGCGCTCGGTCCTTGCATTACCCTTTACATTTGTGCACAAACCACAATGCGAAATTTTCTACATTGTATGTTAAATACTATTATATCAAATTCCTATTACAATTTCTTTTTGTGTGTACCTTGGTTTGGAACTGCTTATTCAGATATTGCAAAATAATGTTGACATTTTATTTCTCCTGATCCTAATAGGACCCTGTTGTGGTTGTTTAATCCTTTTCCCT
>NC_046658.1:68022903-68052660 GCF_010883055.1 Belonocnema kinseyi
TGTGGAAATCCACTGTTTGGATTGTTCCTTTGTCTCAGGAGTGTAATGGTGTATCCATGTTTCATCCATAGTCACACATCGACGAAAAAATTCCTCACGATTCCGACTTATGCGCGCCAAAAGAGCCTCAGAGGCAACCACTCTCTTGCGTTTATTCTCAGCTGAGAGCAAACGCGGCACCCATCTTGCCGATAGCTTTTTCATGCCTAATTTTTCATGTAGAATTGAAACAACTGCACCTAGAGATATCCTTGTGGCCTCAGCTAACTCACGCACTTTTAATCTTCTATCCTTCAACACTATATCGTGGATTTTATTGATGATTTCGGGAGTACTTGCTTCTACGGTCGTAATGTATATCAAACTTGTTATCCTTGGTTGTCCATGATAAAAATACTGGATTCTTCTAGTCCAAAGCTTCATCGCACGACTTATAACGTATTCGGTTATCCTGCACTGGTGCACTCCGATCTGTACCGAAGCAGGTCGGAATGAGGAGGAAGAAGTAAGAAGGAGCGATCGGAGTGCTCTTGGAGTACACCAGTGCAAGGATAAACGAATGCGCTATTAGAAATTCGATAATGCGTGGGCAGATTTTGTTATTTTTTAAGGCATAAAGCAAATAGTAATGATGTGCGAAAGAAAAATCTGGTTTGTAATGTATGTATGCCATGTGCAAGTTTCACTAAAGCTTACGTGCATGCGTCATGGAAACAGCTTCTTTGCTGCCCCGCGAGTTCTTACAACATTCTTTTTGTTCTTCTGTATAGACGTAATTCTCGTCGAAGTGAGAATATACCTTATGCGCAATGATAGGTGTAAGGCTTGGTTGGAAGGTTGTTGGAAGACATGTCAAAATTCAGATGGATCCGGAGTATCAGATTTTTAAGGTAATATATACATAGTACCTTTAAGCATAAGACCTGGCATCAGATTTGGGTGTTCGATGATCTCCTGAAACACCTTACAAATGTAGGATGCACACTTGTCACGTACATGTACCAAGAATTGTGCACCATTTCCGGACGTGGATCTTTCCACTTGATTGCCCTTTTCAAAACAGCTGAAACATCTGAATCTATGATCTCAGCTTTTCTTCTTTCTTTGTCTCTAGTTGGAAACACACAGCGCCTAAACTGCTTCAGATTATTTTTCCCCAAACACCCGACCAATATTTAGTCATGTCTTCCAATAGAGAAATTTTGGTGTCTTGCTGTTTATTTTGCTTTACACTTAGTTCCAGGTAGAACCTTCTTTTATCAGCACGATAGGTTCGATTTTTCTGTCTTTTTGTGCTGAATAGGCTAAAAACAATTTTGTAGATCATTTTAGGCCGAGAAACTTTTCTGTTGGTCTTTTTTTCGTGCATTGTGTTGTTTAGCTATAATTTCAATTTTTTTATTTTCTTATTGCACTTTTCACGTTTGAGATAAAAACCATGATCCCTATTAAAAAAGGGTTAAAATGGATTTTTTTAGAACTTCCTAAATGTTTTAATTTTTTCCCCTAGACTATTTATCATGTGAAAGTAAAATTTTTCCATTTTTATTTTGTATTGCTAGGACCATAAATTTTTGAAAATGTCAATGAAAATGTTAATGCAAATTCTGTAGTAGATTTTAGCAGCCATGTAACTTCGTTAATAGTTTTGCTCGATCCTCATTACTAAAATAGGGAAGCTTACTATTTGCTTCATCTCCATATACTCGTATGTTCCCTGATCGATTATTTTCCCTTATAATGAGGTCGACCAAGGAAACTTCTCAGCGTCTTATCTCGTAACAGAGTTGCTTCTCTCGGCACTCTCAGGCAAAGTCTAGTCTTCGTACTTAGTAATCCCCAACGTCGGTCGGGAGTTTACAGGGAATACTTAGTCTCCGCTAAGTCCGGATTAAGCTTCCGTAAGTACCTTGATTAGCGTGCGTAAGCTTTTGTTTTTACTCCGCCTGCGTATTAAATTGCCACGGAAAATAAGCCCTTAAACAGAACAACTATAATCAAGACATATATAAATTAAATTAAAAAAGTTATTCGGAACGGTCGGTACAGTGAACCAGTAGGAATAGTGAACCAGTCAACTTAAAAAAACTGCTTATTGAAAAAATTTTATTTTCTTATTGACAATGTATTTCTGTATTTTGGATATGTCTATACAAGTTTCATACTATTTGCGTGATTTTGTTGTTTAAAAAAAATAATTTCGGTTTTCGGTGGTAACTGTATCTTTTTTTGCTTCTAATTTTTGTAATTAAATATCAACAATAAGTTTAAAAAATGGTAATTGTTATTTATGAGTTTACTGTAATACATTATGAACATTGTTATATAGCACGATATTGAAGTATGAATAACCAGTAATAAATAAAACAAATAGTTTCAAAAGTGCGTGGCCGGTACAGTGAGCCAACGCGTTATCGGATACAATGAGCCAACAGCGCGGCCACACAGCACAGTGACAGAAGTGCCACATTGTTAGAAATTTCTAAGCGATTTTACTATAAATGCAATCGAAGAAACCTGCATATACGTGTAGTACATTTAGTACACCATTATATTGTAAAATTAATATACACGTTTAGTCAAACGCAGATTGCGCGAAAGTGGAAAGTTCTCTGACGCACCCAAATATTGTCAAATATTTAAAACTAGAGTAATAAGCTACAATTTATCGACTATATACTTATTTTTAATCACAGTGCAGTGTACGAGTTAGGTTTTCCATTAAAATTCACTGTAAATCTCAGAATTTTAACGTGAGTATCACTGCTCTTACGTAAGGTGTCTTAAATATTAGCTTAATTGAACTTTTCCACTTTAAACCAAGGATGATTTATGTTTAACTAGAAAAAATTATGTTTTATTATTTATAAATAAAAATAACTGCCAAAACTATTTTTAATTAGTGTAAAGTAAAATTACGTGACTTTTCTAAGTGGTGATCTATATACATGTATATTAAATTTACTATAAAGTCTCTTAATTACTATTCCATAGATCTTGTTTTTAGATTTAATATACAAATTTATAGTAAATTTATATTAAAATTGCAAACATTTTTAACAGTTCAGCTAATGATTATATGTTTCTACTTCTTGTGAAAAACTGGAAATATCATTGTAAATATTTGTAATTTGGATTACTTGTGGGGAATACCGATTATAGAACCTCGAAGCATACATAATATCATCCAGAATTGGTGACAATCGCTCAGATTTAAATATATGTCAATTATTAAATTTATTGCTTAAAGCAGAAATGTCACTACAACCTGCACTGATTCAAATATGTTGCATAGTGATTTCTCTCAGGGCTCACTGTACCTTCCCTCGCGACTCACTATACCAGCTTAGTCGGGTACAGTCGACCAAATTATACTATTTTTTGAAAAATCTAGAAAAATGTCCGAATGTCATTTTTCGGAAACGACAAAATTATTTACAAGACCGAAACTAGTGATAACTTAAAACTAACTTCCATTTGAATCTAATAAAACATTGGTATAAAAATAAAAAATATAGATGCAAAAATTGGTTCACTATACCGGCTGTTCCCCTATTTCAAGAAAATAAAACAGTATTATTATAGTGTCCTTACTTATCGCTTGAAACTGAAATGTTTTTAAATTTCAAAAGCAAGGAGGTCAAAAATGGAGGCAAAAAAATGAAGGGCAAAAGCAAATTTGACTTTATGAACTTGAGGGCTCTTTTTACTTTTTGTTCAGTAAAAGAAAAACTTAGGTTTTTTCAAAAAATACGCTCTGTTTAAAAAATCAACATTTTATTATTTTTTCATGAAAATAAGCATTTAGTAGATTTTGAGTGAATACTATCTTCTTCAACGATTTATAACTCTTTTAATATCAATCAGAAAATTTTTCTTTTTCACTGAAGTTACAATACAGATCTTCATTATCTTTTTGCTGAGCATAAGAATCATTAATGATTTGGAAACATGTTTGATAAACGCAAAAGGACCAACATTTTTTTTAGAGGTCACCCTGGAATATTTTTGATATTCATATTAAGCATTTGACTGCCAATATTGTGCAATTATATTTAATAGATTGGCTTAGTGATTCAACAATTTTAAATTAAAATCTTCTCCAAGCGATAATCGCTTCAAATTGAAATACTAAAAATTTTAGGACAATTTCACTATTAAGTCTTTGCTAATGTAAAAAATTTTATGCTGTAGGCCTTGATATTCATTTTTTATTTTATCATTTTGGATTTTATGTATTCTAAATTGTTTTATTTCAATCTTAGTTTTAAATTTAATGATTTTGGATTTTAAATGTTGAAAGGAGTTTCATTTAGACAAGTTTCAATTAAATGCCCGCAGAACGAATGAACTTTTAATTTTCAGTGTAATATCTTAAAATAGTGCAAATTGTTCGAGGATTTAAAATAAGGATTAATGGGACATTTAAAAATATTTGATTAGAATCAATAATAATTTTGAATAAAGTGTTAAAAATTAAATGATTTAAAATTAAAAGATAGTATACCTGAGATTGATACTTCAGTAATAAAATGATTTGTTTAATTTGTAAAGGTTACAGTCTTAGAGTTCTGAAATTGATATCGTTACCCAGTGGGCACAATCATTAAAGAACATCTTTAGAATGGCTTCAAAATGTCCTAAGTTAGTCCATATAACGTTCCATAAACATATAATGTTCCAGAGACGTTTTAAAGACGTAATTCGAACATAAAACGTTTTTAGAACATAATGTGTTATGACTTAAGACAGTTTTTAAAACGTTCGAATAACATATTTTGACTTGTAAGTCCAAAAAACGGGTTAATAAAAAATTTAAAAACAATTTTTCGATTTTTAAACGATTTAAATTTACATGAAATAATTAAAATTCTAAGAGGTTTGAGTGTGGCAAGGTTTTATCATCACAATTTTTGGTAATTAAACAATTTTTCAGTTTTAAATGAAGAACGGATTCGGTTAACTTTCAATGTTTCGTAATAAATTTATTTTCTATTTTTAAAGTTTTCAATTTTAAATTGCATCATTTTAAACGTTTTTTCAGCATAATTGAATTTTTAAGGTTTCTAATTGAAATTTTGTCCATTTTGGATGGCGAAAATGATCGTGAACTTAGTTTATTGGGCTAATCCATTCCAACTATTTAAGTTCAAAAGTTCCCAATTTTCAATAATTTAATTTTGAACTCTTTTAATTATAAAGAATACAGTTTTAATTCCTGTTCATTTTAAATGATTAGATTTGAGGAAATTAGAATCTGAAATAATAAATTCTTGAATATTTTAAAATTGTAATATTTTTGAAATTTTGAGAGGTAATCATTAAATTTCGAGTTTCTTCAAATTCATTTTGCAAATTTGAAAGCTTCTGTTTAAGAATTTTTTAATTCTATTCATTCCATTCGAAACATTTTTTTCCAATTTTACCTTAACTAAACCTGTTTTGATTTTGAACTTTTTCAATTCAAAATCAATTGATATATATTTTTGAGATTTAAAGTGCTTTCAGTTCGCAATTATTAATTACTGTTTCAAAAATTTTTAAACTCTTAATATTTAAAACCTTTTATTAATAATGAATTTTAAAATTGTTTATATTTTTAATGTTAGAAAATAAAAACATAGGTAATTAAACGTGTGCTTAACGTGCATATATTTACTGTTAGTTATTTTAATATTCGAGGTTTTATAATTGTTAAAACAGTTTAAAACTGTGATTCAGAATGGGATGAATTAAAGTTATAAGTTTTAAATTTAAAACAATAAAAGTTTTAAAAACTTTGAGCTATTATAATTAATAAATTTTTTTTACTAGACTTGAATTTTTTATGAGAAAAAAAAACTTTTTTTCCGTATTGGAAATGCAGTTGGTAGAACTTTTCTAACGGATCCGAATGCAATATTATAGTGCAAAGTTTTTTATGCAATCGATGATGAAAATCCAATGTGCGTGCGTTTTATGCTATATATTTCAAGAATCTTCAGGCCTAAGATCTCTACTCAAAACGTGTTCCCTTTATATACTCTTAGCTTGTGCTTCGTCGCATGTGAATAAAACAGTCTGCGGATGCAGTTTCACAAAATCGAACACAAGACAACCGTCTACAATTTCCTCGTGCATTATTTGATGTGCTAGAAACACGACAGCACGCCTAATACCAATCTTTTTCCATATCTTCACAGAAAATAAATATTGTAAGATGTCTATCGATAACAGTAGATTATTTCATTCATTGTGAAAACTTAACTTGAATAAATAATTTTATTTTTATTTGAGATAACTTCTCACTTTAAAGATACGGTTATTTCGTTTTCTTAAACTAATCCAAATTTTATTTCTTTCGATGAATTCAGAAACCATTAGTATCAAGCTTAAGAGAATTGCGATAAATAAAATTTGAAACCTATTTTAATTGAATGATTTATTTTTTTGAGAATCATCTGATTCATACCAATAGGTTGCAATTTTCAATTCTAAAACTAATAATTGTTACTCTAATAAATAAAAAATATAAAACTTAAATTAAAGGTTGATGGCAAACATTACCGCAGATGAAATAAACAGTACTTACAACGAACGAAAATCAATAAACCTTTAACTATTCCCATGACAGTATATACAATGACCATCAACATTCGAACTGCAAGCTTTATTCTTGATCATAAGTCTAGATATGAATTTATTCATTAAACTTAATTGTGCTATAATTCTGATAAAACCACGTGGTGTTATTGACAGAGTTACATATTTCTGAGGTCTTTCTCGCAAGGTTAATTGAGGATAAAATATTAGAGCAGAGGGCGATTGAACTCTCTGTAAATCTTCTACCTATAATAATTCATCGTTTTGATGGACCGAGTTGTATTTCTATAGAGAGGAAAGAGAAAGATTTTCCCATTCGTCCTCTATCCCAATATTTTTAAATGTACATCTCACCTGGTGGGCCTAGTTGTATTTCTCTGGTGTGGATAATTCATCTTTCAATTTATCGAATTTGCTGAATCTTAAATAAAATTTCTGCGGGTATCGTTCGTCGGAAATATATTTATAGAATTTTCTCTATCCAATTAAGAATTGCCCCAAAAATTCTAACTGCAAGTTTCGATGCACCTATTTCTAATCTAATAGTACATTATATCCAGCAGTACTTTGTGGAACATGTAGGAATTTCTTATAAAAAATGTTTTGAACTTTTTTTCTAAAATCTAAATATCTGAGACTCCATATATCAGCATCATAAATTAAAGTGCTGAATGCAAGTGTATTGAAAATTCGATCAATAGGATTCCATGAGTTAAGTTTCAATCTGTGGATCAGAGAAGTCGTAGGTCAAACATTGAGGATAGATTTACGAACAGTTTCATATTTTGCCATGACAAAAAGTGCGGACGGTGTGAATGGATTGCCCAAGTAGATATCACTTTTGACAATATCAATATCGAAGGTTCCGTGCATAAAAGTTGTGTATTTCTTGTTATGGCCAGAGAGTTCGCAAAGAAAGTCAAATACACCTCTGATATCTCTGGTATACATAAATTCTTGTAAATAGGCAATTAAAAATATAAACATTGTTGAACTTAAAACCTCAACCTGAATGCCTCCTTTCATTACATCTACCGATCGAGAGATGCCATATTTCCCTTGATCGAAATATTATCTTTAGAGTAGAAATCTATTAACAATATAATAAATTTGGACCCAAAACCTTTCGAGATTAATTTGTACCATAAGATATTATGACTAACTGAGGGAAGGGCTGCTTTAATGTCAACATAGAATACCAAAAGTTTGCCTCCGTTTAGTCTTAGACAATTTTGAATGGTCGCGTTAAGGGTGAAGATCTGCTTTGCGCAACCTCACCTCTTCCTGAAACCTGCCTGCCAGTTTGGAAAGAGTTGCATATCTTCAGACCAAGCTGTCAGACTTTTGGAAAGATCTTCGTAAATATCTTTGTAACACAGTTAACTTAGGCAATGGGGTGGTAGATAGTAGGATCAGTGACAGCTCCTTTCTTGTGGATCATTCTAATAAATCTTAGAGACCACGCTATTGGGACCTTTTCTTTATCAATTATTTTATTAAATAACTAGTTTAAGTAGAGGATCAGATTGCCCGGAAATTTTTTTTTGACCATAGCAAATACAGTTCGGACCAGGGGTGTTACCATTCTTTGACATTTTCAATCTTGAAATAATTTAATCAATAGCTATATGTGAATCCAGATAATGATTTCGAAAATCATTATTGGTATTAAGTTAGAATTTGGATCTCGGACTGAGTAAAAAGATTTCAAGTACTGCTTCTATATTTTTAAGCATATATCATCTTTATATGAAGGTTTGAATTTACAGCGGTTCAGAATTGGTTACATTCGATTGAATTCGCGGGAGACTCTAATAATAAATTTTTATAATCTTCTTCCTTAGAATCTAATCGTTTTGTATGTACTATTTCAAAGTTCGCATAAATTGACACAACATCAAGACTGATATTTTTTTCGTTGGATTTCTTAAGTACTTGTTTCACCTCTTTTTTACTTTTTCTGCATTGTGCATCAAACCATAGCTTGGAACTACTTAGGTTTTTAGTCGGCTTTACAGTCATGTTGAATTCTTAAGAAAAAGGATACTTGAATAGTTCGTATAATTTAATGCCGAGTGATTTAATAACGTCAACGCTATAAGAAAATGATCCGATCGAGTTGGAACCCTCAGCACGTGAAAATTCTTGATTGACTGAATTCCCACACTATTAGCCCAGGCAAAATTTATTATTTAAGAACTTTTTTCTCTGAGGAATGCACATTGAGCTGGGCAGTCGCTTTTAGTTCTCCTATTCAGGACAAAAACCCCATTTTTTAAAAGCTTTCTAACATCTGTTCTAACCTTTTGTCCATATCAGGGGCCAGGCTTGTTCTTACGTCATACACATTAAAATTTGTCATAGAGTTTCCTCCTCTAATTAAATAATTTCTTTCATTTTAACTTTAAAAACCCCACTAAAAATGTTCGTGTGTTCCAGGTATTCAATGACAGATTGTTTGTTTGGGTTGTTGATGATGACTAGATCTCTCCTTTGCTCTTCCTTTTGAGGATTCTCTCGTGGCCGCACTATAAATAACTTGAAATGGTTTTTATAAAACACAAATTTCGCATATCTTTCGAATCCGAATGTCAGTTTTACAGATTGGTTATCAATGAGATGTTTTTGGTTGCATGATGCCTTTACATCGAATCTGTTTTCATAATCTTAATAAAAGCTGGAGTTGGATACAGATTTGCATATCGAAATAATCCGCTATTCTTTCGTCAATTATTTCTCTTTTTCCAACTAGCGTTTTTTTATTCAACTTTAAGAGTACCAAACTCGAAAAACCTCGAAAATGGGAGAAAACAATTTTTAAATTATTTGAAGTTAAGAGTTTCCGTTTGCAGTTTGCAAATAGGATAGTTTTTGAATTATTTGAAGGGTAAAAAATTTTAACTTTGGGAAACTTTTATCTTTTTGAACCGTTTACAAGATTTAATATTTTTGAAATTTTCATAAATTTGATCTGTTTTAAGATGGTCAATTTCCATAAGGCATATTACATAAATGATGAATCGGAATCTAAACTTTTAGTTTAACTTTGAATCAAACTATAAGAGAAATGCTATGAGTTAGAGAAACACTGAAAGTAGGGAAAAAGTAAACAGCGAGTCAACAACGGGGCTTCAAATTAGCTCTCGATGGACAGGACCCCGATGAAATAAAAGCGTTTCAGGATTACTCAGAGGGAGCCATGACATTGGTTGGGAAGAATCGCCTTATAATTAGTATAGCCACACAGGACAATGAAGCAAGTTCAGTCTCGAGGGGCGAACCAGTTGGGGACCCTCGAATACTTGAAAGAATGTATTTCTATATCATATATGCAATCATCTTTCTCAAAAAAACCTCTGCTTAAAAGAATAAAGAAAATTTCTTTAGAAAAATCTACATCTCGTTGAATTAAAAGATTTATAAATTATAAATGATAAAATAATATTGTTTAAATAACCTTTTAGGCTATTTTTGTTCTTATAAATTTTTATAGTCAACATGGAATTTTAAAAAGCCGCTCCTGAATTCATTTGATTGGTAAGTATTTCAAAATTTAAATGGTGATATGTATTTCAGTACTTTCTAATTCAGATTTTTCAATTTTAAATATATAGAAGTCAAATATGTTTTAAATATAGAATTTCAAAGTAACATATTCAAAAATAATTTAACTCGTTTAAATGAAAATTCCCCATTTAAAAAATATTCAACGCAATGTTATAAACAATTTTCTAGATGTCAGTGTGTGTATGGATGTCAGACTTTTTATGATCACAATAATTTGCAGATGGTTAAAAATAAATTGATGAACTTGGGAGGTTTTATTTTCACTTTTCATTAAGATTCCAATAATACAATTCAAAGTTGATGCGATAATATAAAAGATTCCTTGACTCAAACCGAATCGATCGACCTATAATATTATTACATTTTCTTAAAGAGTAAGGAAGTTATAGTAACTTATATTGTTTGAGTAATCGGTTTTTATAGTAAAAATAAGAATAGAAGAGATTCGTTGATTTGAGATGAATCTATTGACCCATAATATTTTAAATATCAGTTTTTAAAAGTTAAACTTTTTTATTAACATAATTCAAAAATGACGCAAGAACGAAAAATATTTCTTGATTCGAGACAAATCGATATACCTATAATATAACAGATATAATATAACCTATAATATATACCTAGAATATAATATAACCTATAATATAACAGAAGGACCTCGATTCGATGAACTTTTCGATGGGAGGGGGAGGGGGCTGGTTTAGTTCTTGAGGTCGCTCGGTGGGGAAATGAAGTTGCACAAAAGACATGTATGCATCTATAAATAATGGCTGAGTTTTTTAATCACTGTGCAAACGTTAAAAACAACAAGGGCAACTAGTGATGGGGACACCTGGTGAGGGATGTTCAAAATATTGAGTTTGACATAATCGAGGTCCGACTATACATTGTGTTGAAGAGTACAAAAGTTATGGAACCCTTCTAATTACAAATTTTCACTTAGAAAGCATAATTCATTTGGAAATGTTACATATGGAACATTTTGCATTTAAAACTAATTTCATTTTGAACAACTAGCTCTCAAATATGTTCATTTCTGAAACGCGAATTTGATGAATTAATTTATGAACTGTTAATTTAATTTTTTTATTATTATGAAAATAAATTTAAATACCTACATTTCACTGTTAATGTTCAATGTTTTATCGAGATGTTTCCAATTTTTGAACACTTTAAATTTGAAATTAGTCAATCTTTAAATAATGAAATTTATTATTTTCAGTTTTAAATCCTGAGTGATAAAATTATCTTATTTTATTTAAATAATTCTTATTCAACAAGTAAGTCTTTCAATACTATATCTAAAATGATTATGTTTCAAACACTTTTAAATATAAATTTGTAAATAATTATACAATCTCAAATAAAAAATTCGCCTTTAGAATGGTTCCAATTTAAAATTTCTGTAATTTCAAATTATACACGACTGAATCCATTTCAATTCATATAGGTCAGCGGGTGAAATTTTCAGGATTGGTTTGCCAATGAAATACATTGTTTAAATGAAAAAAAGGAGAATCATATTTTTTTGAATTAGCTTAGCGACATTTTCACATTTTTGCAAATATTTTAAAAGCGATGTAAGTATTTTTGTCAATTTCATTTTAAATGCGTGCAGTTTTTGAGATAATAAGGTTTTTCTGGTTCTAGTTCATCCAGTTTTTCCAAGTGTTTGTAAATCCACACAAAATTAAAAAAGAATGGTAAAGTTATTCCAATTAAAAAAAAATATTGTTCTCAAAAACCCCACCTTTTTACTTAAGGCTTTTAGGAATGACATTTACTAATATAGTCTACTTACCATGAGTTTTTCATTTCGTCTTTTTTTGTTTTTTAAAAGGAAAACATTTTTTTTTCAAAAGCTTGCATTTTTGCAATTTTTGTTTTTTTAAGTACTTCTTGTTTCAGTTTGTCAAGTTTTTTTCGCTCTTTTGAAGAGTAATGAAAAAAAGCCATAAAAATAGTACAGATGATTCGATTTTTTCAAAGATTAAAACAGCTTTACCATTTTTTATTACATAAATAAAGTAGAGGAGAGTACTGGAATATGTTATATTCTCGTAATATGAGAAAGCGGGGTATCAGATAAACTAAGAGACCCACTCTGTTGGTTCTATCACTAACTTGTCGCCCTTGAAGAAAGCGTAATTTCGTGGTATAGTCCATTTTTGATTGGGCTTCTAAAGATTATAAGCGAACTTTTTGTGAAATCGATGGTAGTCAAGTTCTTGGAAGGGAATTCTTTAAACCCTATTTATTATTCATTAAATATGTATTTAGCAGTAAAGTTTGTCTGGAGTGATGGGGATTGAATAACTAAGTAGGAAAATATCGATAGTGTTGAAGTTTTTCATTGTACAGGTCAGGTATAGTAAGTGCATAGTTGCACGGTGTGTTTCTCGTAATATGAGACACCTGTGCTTTTATAACACTGTGACTGCGCGGGGAAAATTGGTTACAAAAGTGTGACTACTGCAAAAACTAAATATATCTAAATAGCAGTAAATTTATACTTCGGAAACATAGAATGAAGTTTTTCATTAAAAATAATACTTTATTTTGCATTTTATTAGCTATTTCCTGGGATATTCATATTATGAGAATAGTTTGACGAGTTTGGAAAAAGCACTTTTTTACATTGTTTGTATTTTCAGCATAAAAAAAATTCTTAATAAAATTTTTTATTTGAGCTTCTTATGACAAACTAAATTTCCTTTAAAATGACCTATATTAATTTTAAATTCAGTACATAGAATTCCGACAATCACGCCAAACAGAGTTTGTATCTCATATTTGGGTACTCTCCTCTATATAAATGGGAAATTTATTGTTTATAGACTATATTAGTACTTACTATTACTAAAATTTCCAGGTAATAAAAAGTGGGGTTTCTAAGACAGATATATATTGTTTTAACGGGGATAACTTCGAAGTAAAGAGTGCGAAAAACTAGATAAACTAAAACAAGAAAAACCTAAATAAATTAAAAATTTCAAGAATGGTAGGTTTTTAAAGGCAAAATTAAAAAAAACTCATTTCACCCTTCAAATTTTTTTATTATTGTAAGAAATGTCGCTATCGGCTTGGATGATCTGAAATGGATTCGGTCACAATATTGTTTTATTTTAACTGTTCATTTTTACATTTCTAATGTAAAATTGCAAACGCCTTTTAACTTACAATAGTTTAACTTTGAATACTCTGCTCTTCAACATTTGAATGATCAGAAACAATTAATTTAAAAAAAAGTTTATTTGCCATTTGTATTAATTTATTTCTAAGCATCAATTCTGAAATGTATATTGATTAACTCAAACTGTCATTGTAATTAAAAAAAAATTAGAGCAAAATAAATTTTGAAAAAGTGAAAACTCAGGAGCCTCAATTTCGACAGTATAAGTAGATAGATTAGTTTAATAACTATTGTGGTTGACTTAGCACCAATTAACATTCCATGTTTTTATAAATAAAAGCAGTACATAAATCAATAATAAAATCATTTAAAACACATATTTTTATAAACTTTACAAACAAATAACAATATTCAACACAAAGAAGGAACATTTTTTAGTATCAATACAATATTTTAGTATAATTAATTTATTGCGTTTAATTTATTAAAAAATTTAAAATATTATCAAACATTTAAATAATCAATTTCATGTTCTACAATTTCAATGCCAAATTAGTTTGCAACCAGTCCCAATTTCTTAAAACTGAGTTTTTAAAAACGTTATCTGCAGTAACCCTTTCAAAATTCCACAATTTTGAATGCTGATAATTTTGATTAATCTGTTAATCTTTGTTAATGCATGAATAAAATTGGGTACACAAGCTGTACATAATAAAACTAATCAGTTCATTTTCGGGAAGCGGAATTGCAGAGAGAGAGAGAGAGAGATCGTTTGGTTGATTGCAATTTGAGGACATGGGCCGTAACCATATGACTTGGGTTACTTGTCGCATAACAGTAAGTGTATATAAGTGTGTAAATGTGTAGTATAAAATAAAACGCTCGTTGCGTCGCGTGCAAGTGTACATACAGAAATAGGTATATTGTTGAACCCCAAAGTACGTAGACAGAGAGAATAGGTGGACATTAAGAGAGCGAGCGAAGTGTGTATGTTTTGAGAGCGGTATTATATCGAGCATAAAGAGCGGCCTCGTCCCAAGGGGACGACGTACCGTGTGCTATGTGCGTGCTCATGTGCCCCTATAGCATCGCGACTACTCCCCAACTCGAAAAACCCCCTCACCCTTTGCCCTTCGGCACCTACTGCGTCATCGAGTCTCCCATAAGCACACGGATCGGCTCCCGAGCAGGTTGATAATCTCCGTATAATACAAAAACTCGTACCGTCCTCTCTGCTTCATTCTTCTCTAACCACTTCAAATCACCCCGAATCCCCTAACCAAGCCCCCGCGTTATCTTATTAACGCTTTTTTTACCCCAGCACCCATTCATCTACGGGACTAAGTGTTATGCACTATGCCATCCTTCCTCATAGATAATTATAGTAAGGATTGAAAAGTGGGATTAATTTTCAATTCTCAATCCTTCAACTACATACATTATATTAACACAGTAAATCCCAAATATTTTTGTATGGAAGTGGGTTGAAAATATCTGTGAGATTTACGGTGTTTTCAAGGCAATAATCTATAATTCTTCAACCTTACATACAAAAATATACGTTAATAAAACTATTTATGGTACGATCCTAAAATTTAATATGAGACCATAGAATTATAATGAAACCTTTGGCATTAATGTGCTTTTTAAAATATTTAAATGAAGGATCTGCGGGCTAAACTTGTTGACTGACATTTTTTTCGAAAGTGATCTTTTTTGTATTTTCTGGAGCATTTTTTACATGCAATTAATATCTCGCAAACGAAACGTCAAAATTACTTTTAGTGATTTTTTATGGATTTTTGAAAATCGCGTTTGGGTATCTACAGCAAGGTCCACGATCTAAACCTGTTAACTACTTATCACGTCTAATGAGAAATCCGTGTTGTTTTTCACATCGGCTCAGTTTACTCGCAGAATAGTACAGGGAGACACATGTCAGTGCGTGTGCAGTTAAGTGTATATATGTCTCGAAAGTTATTTGTGCCTACTTTTACGTCATCTTTTATGTTGTCGTCTATACAAATCGCTCTGAGTCCAGTGTAGGAGATCGCCTTCAAATAACCTTAGACTGATTTCGGGGGAATCGAAACGTAAACAGTGAAGGCCGCCTGACTCGCCTGCAATTATATTATATAATTATTATATAATTAATATATAATTATAATATAGATGTGTAAAAAATGAGCGTGGAAAACGGTAGAACACTGCAGTTAACAGGCTTAGATCGTGGACCCCTTGTAGATACCATATGTATAGCTTTCACTTGTCATATAACGTTCAGTTTTTATTTAAATTTTATAAGAAATAACGTGTACTACTTTTCTCTTGTAAATAAACAAAACACAAGTTACGGCTTATGAAAATATTGAAAATAGCAATGTTTTTCTTTCACCTCCGATCTCCTACTGTTATTTTCTGAGTTATAATATCTCCTTCTCTGACCTTTGATTTTTAACATTTAACCTCTGACCCAGGGCTCCCAATGATAGTCCGGAGCACTACTGCGAATGCGTCAATCCAAACTCTGTCATTTGTTGAAAGTAGAGAATTCAGAGAATAACTTGAATATTTGACTTTTCAACCCAGAATTTATAACATATTATCGCTGACCTATGACCTCTAATATTTAACATTTGATATATAATCTTAACGATAATTTTCACCTTTGACTTTGAATCTACACATTCGCAGTGTTTTCCTCTGACATATGGTATCTAGATCTCTCACCTATGATCTTTTACATTTGACCTCAGAACTTTAACCTATCCTTTTTTACGTTCCACTCCTGACTTATGGGCATATGAGGTCAGACCTATGAACCAAGCATATGAACATTTGTACATTTGAGCATATGATTTTAAGTATATGAACTAGCGTCTTTGACCATTCACTTCTGACTTTTTAAGATGTGATCTCAGACCTGTGACCATAGATCCATACCATTTTACATAATATCTTTGGCCTATCTTCTGCCTTTAGAAATGTTCACATTTGATAACCTTGACCAAAAACATTTTACTTCTAGTCTTTCATATTTCAATAAATTCAAATTATGAGGTTGCATCTCGGAGAAGACATGCTCATGTGCCATGCAGTTCATAATGGCAATTTGTGAGCTGTCGGATTTCGTCAGCGAGTTATTATAAACTTTACGTCCGCACTCCCGAGATCTTAACTTGTAATTTCTGCACGTCTTACCTCTGATCTTTCACATTTGAATACTGCCTTGACCGCTCACCTCACTTTATTTGAAAATAAAAATGTTCAATCCAGAAGTCTGTTTATATGGTAAAACATAATATTTTTAAGCTTAAATTTTTTGAAAATGAAAAGTCGTCAAATTTGTAGACTTAAAATCATCAGGAATATTGTGCATTGTGTGCATCTGGTGGGAAACAAAGCTAATTCAAATAATCTGTTGCGAACTCCAGCGGTTCAGAGAAATGAAGGAATTAACTCACAACTCACAACAGTAACAAAAATAAAGAAAGTAAAGGTATGAAAAGCTCTTGCAAGTTCGAGTCTAGAAGCAGTGTTGGTTCGACTTGAGTACTGGCCAATACTCTTAAAAGATTAACGCTTTTCTTTTCTAGGTAGTGACGTGACATTAGAAGAGGGTGGGTCTCTCTGGCCGCTTTACGGTCTCGTTTCAAGTTGCTTGATTTTGTCTGATGGTCTGCGCTCTATTTTTCTTACTACACTCTGATGCACTGCATTTGTGTTGTAGTTTTAGTTGTAGTTCCACTTTTAGTTGTAGTTGTAGCCTTGCATGGCGCGCAGTTCATGTGGTGCTATATCTTTAGTGTGGCGTGCCTGGTTGGCCAGCAGTCATGATTCCCCCCCAGCCTGCGCCACACTTTTTTCTCTTTCGCTCTTTCTCTCTTTATTCTTTTTTCTTTTTATTTTTGCTTTACTCAATCTCCTTTCCTTTTGCTTCGGTACCCCACTTGAATGGACGCCTCAGCGACTCTCGCTGGACCATCCCCTTGGTTTTCTCATTCCCGGAGCCACCCCTCCACCCCCAAGCTATCTCTTCGTCGCCTGTCGTCTGTCCACACAGTTAGGTGCCCCGCTTTGATTTCCGTCAGCAAACACTGCAAATTCCTATTGGCCGTTCCGCTGTCCACTATCGCAGTTTAAGTTTCGCTGAAATAACGCACCCCACGATCCGGCAATTTTCTCCTCATGGTCACACATTTTTTATGAAGCTCCACTTCCGTCAGCTTACACACGAGAATCCTTGATTCAAAGTCTGTCCGTGAAATGTCAGCAGAAAGAATAGAAGTTTTTCAACTTGCAGATTAGTTTTCTCAATTACTCATTTTTTTCGTAATTTCTGCAGTTCTTTACGAACTGGCCACTTTTTAGCTTATTGCATTCTTCAAACAATTATTTAGTGTGATAATGAGCTACGCAACGTGTAGTTTCAAATTTCTGTAACCGAGATTTGCCGACATCTAGAATATTGTCGGTTTTATTGTAGTTGAAAATTATACCCAACACCAAGGCTAATTACAGGATATATAAGCTTTATTTTAATCATACATATAACCCTAACTTGTTCCTTAATTATAATTATTATTGATTGTGGAATATAGAATACTTCTCCCAGTCTATAGTTAAATGCCAGTTTTCGAAGGAGTTAAATAATTTCTAAGCGACATTCACGAACTATAAAGTTTCTTATGGTAGTAGGCACAACAGTTAGTATCATGTATTTGTATTTGTGAAAAGGTACAATTTTTTTTACAAAATTCTATATAAAAGCACTGTCTTTGACGGATATTTTGTTTGATTCTTAAAAGAGTAAAATTTGATAAGTTTTTTTGGGGGGATTTTTTAGGCACCTTTAAGTAGTTCATTCGATACGATTCCTGTTAGGTATTTTCCCTTCAACTGTCAGCTAACTTTGCTTGATGTAAGTAAAATTATAATTTTGAATCACTTATTCTTCATAACTGCAATTTTTAATTTTAATTGCATAAAATTTAGAATTACTGTTTAGAAATTTGTCGAAGTATTTGCAGAAATGCATATTTAAAATTTAATCGAATTTTTCTAACTCTTAGTACTTATTTTTTAAATAAATTAAAATTAAAATTATTTCTTGAAAAAAAGATCCTACTCCATGTTCACTCCATTGGGAATCGAACCAAAACACTTCTGATTTCCGGTCAGGTGCTTTTTCAATTAAGCTATTAGAGGAATCGGAATAAGAACTCTTAATTCAAGTACATAACACTAATTTTTAGCTAGGTGTTAATGGTACAAGTAATTATTTTCAAATTTTTAAATTTATTTGCTATATCATCAGAGATTGTACCTTACCGACAGTAGATCAACCCTCCAAACCATGAAGGCAGAAGAATCTACACAATATCGATCAAGTTAAGAATCTTCAATAACAGAAAATGCTTAACGTCTTAATAAGACTAGATGGAAAATAATATTTTTAAATTAAAATTAAAAGTATTTCATTAAGAAAAGATCCTACTCCATCTTCACTCCATTGGGAATCGAACCACAAAACTTCTGATTCCCGGTCAGGTGCTTTTCCATTTAAGCTATTAGAGGGATCAGAATAAGAACTCTTAATTCAAGAACATAACGCTAATTTTTAGCTAGGTGTTAATGGTACAAGTAATTATTTTCAAATTTTTAAATTAAATTTGAAATTTAAATAAATCAATACATTTTTAATTTTTAATTGAATTTTGATCAATTTTTTAATACTTTTCATACTTTCAAGTTAAGATAACCAGTTTAAAAAGCGCGCTCAGTTGTTGCAAATGTTAATGGCCGTCGCGCAATGCACTTACTTACAGCGTATTCGGCTATCCTGCACTGGTGCACTTTGATCTGCACCGACGCCGGTCGGAGTGAGAAGGAAGAAGTAAGACGGAGCGATCAGATTGCTCTTGGAGTACACCAGTACAGGATAAACGAATGCGTGTTTTTTGTGCTTAAAACTCAAAGTTTTCCCCGTTTTACTCCGGCTTTTTATTATAATATAGTAAATGAAGTGTTTGCCGGTGTTGACGCTTTGGTTTTTTTTTATACTAGTTCCTTGAATCAACGCAGTTTTGAAGTCAATTTCGTTCAAACATAACTTTCTTTTTTTATTTTAATATCGTGCTCTTTTTATTTTTTGAAATGTACTTAATCAAATAATAAAAACGATAATCTTTATTATTACCATGAGCAATTTCCCTAATTTGAATGAATAATCGGTTGTGTTTAACATAAAGCATAAATTTTAGAGATCGCATGTCACCGTCACGCGTGCGACCTTCACGCGTGCGAGCGATATGCGTTGCAACTGACTGTGCATATGTTTGCTCGAGTGACGGCACGGTGTGCAGGACAATCCGCACGCGTGCGAGTCAATACACCATTATCGTGCCCGCACATTTATATCTCGGTCCCTACAATACTATTTATAGGTATAGGCCTATTAACGGTTTACTTAGGGTGTTAGGATTATAAGTAATCGCATACTGTGTTCTGATCGGCCAATAAACAGTTGCAGCAACCTTTATCGGAAGCTGAGAACTATGGCACTGTCTGCACACCACATGACAGTTAAGGAGTTAAAAACAGCTCGTTCGGAGAAGGTCCGAATATCGTACTTATAATTAAGTTGTGTTGAAAAATATTTTTCGATACACGTCACTTGTGTTGAATTTTTCATCAATGCCTAATTAAAAAAAATCTCGTTAGTTTCGATTACATATTAAGCTTAAATGTCTACCGGAAATTGAAGCATGGACGCCTTTGACTCAAAGATTTCTTATCCTGCATATCCCTAACATACGAAATATGTGTTGCACCTTGTCACCTTTTTTAATGTATTTACAAAACACAGATTCATAATTTATTGATTATTAATTCTTTCATTGGTGAAACATGTACATAATCGAATCATCCAATAATTAACATTCGAGATGAAAATAATCATGACCGAGATTTCGTTTGATATGACCATTATATTGTTTTTAATTAATTTAAAAAAAATGTAAATTTAGGATCAAATCTGAAAATTCGCGAAGAATGGCATTCACCGCATTTATTATACGTAACTTCGTGCTTGATAATCGTCGTTTTCAAAAACTTTTAATAACATCATTTGTAATGTTATTTTTTACGATTAAAACAAAAACTGTGCATCCCATAAAAAAAATCACAATAAATTTGCTAATTAAGATTTTTTCATATCTCATATAGTTTTGCTGGAAAATCGAATTTCTTATTTTTTAAAAAGCATTTTCAATGGATAAAACCAATACCGTCCATCAGAAATGGCTGGATAACAAACTCGTCTTTTATTCTCAAGTCTATAAAAATTTCATCCAAGGGCAATCCAATGGGCTAATTCTTTCAAAACTTATCGCGTATATAGAAAACTAAAACCATGACAACGATAAAGACAACGATGACAACGATGGCCTAAATATCCTCCATATAGATTAAATTCAAAGTGCACCAATTAAACTAATTGATTACGAGACAACATTTTTCACTATGCAGGAAATTAACATTTAAGGTGTCTGAAATTTTATAGATAATATATAGAATTTTACTATTGTTGGGTATCATTTTTTAAAAGTTTTTTTTTTATTCAGTTATAGAGGGAGCTAGAGGGGTAAATGATCTTACGGAAAGAGAATTACGAGAAGATATGTGCCAAAAGAAGCTATATATTTTATATGTATCGGAAACAAAGAAAAAGGGAAGCAAAATTATAATCAAAAGATACAAAATGTAGAGTTGAAGAACAGTCTTGAACTCTGGTCAGGAGTAGATAGTGAATCACATTGTAGTCAAGGGGTCGGTCTGATTCTGACTGGGAGAGCAAGCCAGCATGTCAAGAAGCATGAATTTGTATCTACCAGATTGTAGTGAGTTAGAATGAAAGTGGGAATCAGAAGATTATTCATGGTAGATTGCTAGGATGCTAGGAGGTATGAATGGACGGGCTGAAGTTTAACGCCAGGGTACGGAAAGTGTACTAGGTAATTTTGAGAATTCAAAAAAATTGGTATTTAAGACAGATTAGTAAGCTTGTGCTTAGAAAAACGCTTGTTTATGACAAATACTTGGTTTAGGAATAAAATGAAATACTTGTACACCCACTGCAGAGAAGATAACCACAGTATAATTTACTTTATTGTCGCGGATGAAATAATCAGGGAGACAGTAGAAGATGCAAGGGTTATGGAAGATATTGAATGTAAATCGAGCTATTTCCTTGCCTCAAAAATGAACTTAGGTGAAGGATAAAGAAGAAAGGCAATGAAAAAGACGAAACAGACACGAGTAAGGATTAGGAATTTGCAGAAAGCGGTAGTGCAAACAAGTTTTCAGAATACGATATACGAGGTGTGTTCAAAAAGTAAGGTGACTTTTCAATTTTCGCGGGCTACGTACATTCAAGTTTTAAGCCTTTTGTTTTGTTGTGTTGGTACACTCGTCACGATCATATGTTCACAGTTTTGACTATATAGCTCGTGTCCTTTTTCTGGCAGAGGCGTAAAAGGTTAGAAGGGTTTGGTGTGCTCGGCGATTTTCTTCTTTCGAAAAAAATGGAGCAAAGAGTTTGCATTAAATTTTGTGTGAAAAATGGAATTCAGTGCTCTAAAACTCTTGAAATGTTGACAGTTGCATGCGGTGAGTCTACTCGATAAACTAGATTATTGGGCATCGGAATCCCACCCCTGGCAATTTCAATCATGCTCATACCTCAAAGCCTAGTTTCACAAAGTGGAATCAGCATACCTGCAACTTTTCTAAGACCATGGCGTGCAAAATTTCAAAACAGTAACATCTGACCTTTCGTATCTCACCTTGTGGTTATTTCGTATCAAACATACTCGGTATGTCGTACCCCAAGTTCGAGAGATATCTGAATCCCTACCGAGGTACAGTGAACACCGTTATAATTTTACCTGCAACAAAATATACCCCCAAGTTTTTACTGTGGACTAAAACTGGAAAGTAAAAATACTATTTAAAGAAAGTAAATATGACATTAGAGCGGAAGAAGAGAAGAAAATGTAAATCGATTTTAAAGGAAGCAAGAATCTGTTTCGAATAGTAGCGGTGATTATTCTGAAAGGAAGTAGTTGTACAGAGTTAGGAGGCATAAGAAATTGCAAGGGGGGAGTGGTATACGATGCACACGAGATACTAGACGCTTTGAGAGACTCTTTCAAGTAATTATTGGGGGGTAAAGCTATAGGGCAGCAGAACTGTAACACAGAGTACGGTATGTTGGAAAACCAAATTTAAAAAATATGTGCCTCTGAGGTTAGAAATATAATTAGGAACTTAAAGAATGGTAAGGCTTAAGGTAGACATTATTAATGTTGAAATACTTAAATACGCTGGTGAATGCATACCTCAGAGGTTGTTTTATTATTATTTATGTGTTTTTGTTAAACTTTTACTCGGGTAAACCCGGTTATACATCATAGCCACGGACTAAGTCAAGTGTTTGATGAAATTAGAATGTTATAAGTTAATTCAAATAATTTAATACGATGGTTGAATCCTCCTGCGATAATGTTGTAGGTATACAATTACGAGCAACCATTTTCCTTTTGGGGTTGACGTGATCACTCGGTAGGGAAGGGAAGTAATGTGAGGAAGGGATATACAATTTTCAGATTAATCCAGAATTCTGATTTTATTTATTTAAATAACGAGTTCGTTCCGCAACACTGCTCCGACCCAGGTTGTTGATCAATCTCTCTAGCAATCACCCCAAGTGAAGATCCTCACAAAGCCGTCATGTAAGGTTTCCCACTTGGGTCTATTAGTATCCAAGGTCTTTTGCTTCAGGCGTCATTCACTCTACTGACACTCTTTTTACTAACAATTTGCCGCCATAGTTTTCTGTCCTGGCATACTTCTCTAGCTTCTTTTGCGTCGATGCATTTGTTCATGCAGGCTCTCGTGTTTCTGTGGTTTCTTATTTCTCTCTTAACTAGGGTCTCATTCACACATTCTAACCATTCTTTCGGCGGTCTGCCTCTGGGCACGCTACTATTTACTTTACCTTGATACACTTGTTTCAATAGTCGATCATTTGGCATTCTCTCAACATGCCCGAACCATCTTAACGATTTCTTTTCCATGTGTCTACTAGCGTCTCTTCTGCACAATATCCTTTAAAAATTATCCCTTTACTCACTTTGTCCATCAGATTTTTCCCGCATATTATGTGTAAGAATCTCATATCAATTGCGTTAATTTTACTCTTATCTTTTTCTTGATATGCTCATGTCTCGCTACCGTGCAGTACAATCAGTACAAATATAGAATTATGTATTGCCATTTAAGCTTTATTTGATATATTTATACCTCTGATAAGAGGCCCTGCTTTACAAATAAGTTTCTTACCTTCGTTTATACATCTATCTAAATCCTCATCTATCTTCCTGTCCCTAGTAAATAAGCTACCAAGGTATACGAACTTATCAACTTGTTTAAGAATCGAGATGAGAGAAGTTTCAGATGACTGGAAAAGGCAAAAAAGACTTATACATAGGATAATCAAAATAACAGAAGTAAATATATGGGAAGTCCAATGAGGATTTATGCCGGAATGATCATGTACCGATCAGATATGTAGCTTGAAAAAGATCACAGAAAAAAGTTTAAGAGTGATATGCAGGTAGCAAAGTGAGTCTGAAGGTAAATGGGAAACTGAGCAAAGAAAAACCCTGGTGTTAAATTAGTTGCAGCTCAAATTTCATTGGTCTCCCAATGAGCATTTGAGAGAATTTACAAGTCTCAAATGTATTCCTCTGAACGTAGGTGCACATCTGGGCATCTAGGGGAAAGTATCATTTGGAGACTGAATTTTGGCTCATGGAGAGTTGTGGAGTGCTGCACCGCGCTGTCAGCCACCTGAACACCTGTCAAAGCAACTATTTATTCGCTTTGCGATATTAGACTAAATAATTGTTAATAAGGAAATTAATTGCAATAATATTTACCTAATTTACAAACTTTCTTTCATTTAACAGTATGTACTAGTAACTTAGAATAGAATTATAACTTCTTAATGCAACCTCCAAATATCAGATTAGTGATGCCCGTCGATATTTGAACTGAAGCCGGGATGTATAGAAAAAGTCATGACTGTCTACATATACAATAAAGCAGCGATTCTCAAACTTTTTATGCACTTTCTGGGGAGCGGCAGGGGCCCCACCCTAAAATTTTTTCACAATAGAGGAATCTAAGTGAGACACTGGACGCTAGTCATTCGTGCTCGGTTGCTTGCTTCGCTGACCTTTTCGTTGTTAGAGAATTAGAGCCGGTTTAAAAAAATGAAAAGTTGGTTAAATATTATTCAATAGAATTGTAATAAGTTCCGTTAGATTTGTTAGATTATCAAATAAACGTTAAAAAAATGTAGAAGAAGATCGGATAATAACTTCAAGAGTAATCGCACTTTTGTTGCATTCACAAGATTTGTAAATATTTCATTTATTAGTTCGGATATTAACCGATTTTCAAAAACTTTGTTTTCATTTTCTTTAAATTATATCACGAAATTCATTCAGCCAATTAAAATTTGATTGAGTTAAGTCTTTATAATTTCAGTTATTGCAAGTTCATAACAATGAAAGGGTCATTCGTGGTAGGTACATCCAAGTCGAAGAAAGTAGCCTTCTGCTCGCAGCGGAGAGCCTGCCTCGGAGCCTGCCTAGCTGCCCGGCCCGGGGTAGCATCCCCCTGCCGACGGTAGGCTCATCGGCCGGCGGCCCTAGTTTGGGAATCGCTGCAATAAAGTATTTTCAATTCAATCACTAGCTAACTTCACATCGTTGAATGCTTAGGGCACAACAATTGATCAAATGCATGGGAATCCGGAATATCTTCGTAAAAAGTAATTTTTTCTGTAAAAGTGCATTTGAAAAATAGTTTTCCTTTTTAGGGACTATTTAATGCAATAATAAAATGATAATAATTATTATGCATTATTCATTAAATAGTTTAAGACTGTAAGTACTCACTAAACCCTAAAATGGTAAGTTTAAATCTGGTATAAACTTGCATATTCAGAAATGAAAAGTATTATTTTTAACTTTTTATTCAAATTCAAATGTTATATTTCACTTTAGCAAGTTTATTTAATGACGTTTAAATTCATGTTTTCCCTTTAGCATTGATATAAATCTCCTGAAAAACTGTTTTGAAATATTACATAAATAAAACTGATTCTATCTCAATAGGAGTTTTCATGAAAATAACATTTTATTTACTGAGTAGCAGGGAGTGGTGGGACAACTAACGCCGCGCTGGAGATATTACGAAGTAATCAATTTATGACAGTAAGGGATCACCATTTTTTTCAGATTCATAGGGTTGTAATCTTTTCACGTGAAAACGTTTCATATATTTCATGAAACATAGAGATGAGAAGCAAAATTATTTGGTGCATGCGCAGATCGGTTTGGCCTCTAAGGTCAGGTTAGGATTTTATCTTATTATTTTGAATTTTCCCGCCGCTATATTTGAAACATTACAATCTTTCACGAAATCCCCAATGTTTCATCAAACTTTTCATCAGGCTAAAGTTTCATGAAACTTTACATCCCTACTCATCGTGCAAATAAAATTTCTTTTTTTATCATACAATTGTATTTACCTTATTTTTCATGTATGAAACTAGCAACTGCAAGACTAGATAACTTTAAACTTCCGCAGAGAATCTAGTGGAAATTTGTTTGAACGCCCAGGCATCAATTTCGATGTAGACGGTCACGACTTAGTTTTTACATCCCGGCTTTGGTGGTTTGAATGTCATGTAGGTTTTGACTAACCAAAAATTTGGATATTATATCTCGCCAAGTACACTTTTCATTCCAAGACACTAATAGTCACTAGTAAATGGGAGGAAATTAAAAGTTAGGTAATTATTATTGTAACTTACTTGCTTAGTGCTAATCAACATCTATTTCATCCAAATAACTCCCGACAAAATCATCTTGCCAGGTGACTGGTTTGATATTATGAAATGTGTTAAGCCTATGTTATGTAAAGAATTTCGGGATGTATAATGTCTTCATTTAACGCCTGGGAAACAACAAATTAGTATTGGTAAGGAAAAACCTTATTTTATCGACTTCTTCCAGACTATTTATTCGGTAATTTAGGCATGAAATTTTGGAATCAGATCGATTCCCTCATCAGATATCTTATGTAAACGTAAACCATGAATCATTAACTAAAATGGTGTACAAATTTATAATATGATGGCAATTATAGAAATTAGTAAACATTACATTACCTTACGTTATTATGTAGAAATTTATGTATTGAAAGCGAAAATTTTTTAGTCGTTCAATAATCAAATTAAAAGGATGACGGGGTGTGTACCCTCCGTCTCCATCTTACTAAATGAGTATTCATTCACAGTTAACCCCAGGAATAAATTTTATCTTTCAAAAAGGTAAAAAGGTTGTATTACATTTATCTAACGAAAGATAAAATGTATCTGAAAAAAGGATAAAAATTATTTGAAAAAAAGATAAAGTTCATCTGACGTAAATATTTTTTTGACATAGGTTATATGTCAGACAAAAGTAAGGGACTAAAGTTGTCTGAGTAAGAACAATCAGCCAACTTCAGCCCCTTACTTTTGTTGAACAAATCTTCAGTTTTCTATCGATCCTGATGTAGATTTCAAAAATTGTAACCAAACACAATTGGTATAAACCAGCCCCATGCATCGCCCCTACTTCTCTGTTTTCTTACGATCCGGAGGGAAATTGTCGGTCAAACTAATCCAACAGATGGCGCCACCAACAGTAGGGTCTGTCTTTTTCATTGAATTGCATTAATAAATAGCGAAAATAATTAAAAACTTGATGCTGTTTGCAAATAAACAAAAAATATATATATGAAAAAATAAAAGTAACTATTACTAATTATTTAAAAAAAGAAAAAGTCCTAAAAATATGTAGTTTAATACGAATAAAATTTAATTTTAAGATACGTTTTGAAAACAGTTCGAACTGCATATTTCTTCGATTTATTTTGCTCATATTATTGATTTTATTATTTGTTCTAGTTAAAAAAATATTTATTGTTAGAATTATTAAGGTAGCTAATGAAAAAATTATTTAAAACATATACATGATCAGAAGAATTAATAAAAAATATATCACTAATATCCAATATAAATATAATAATAATTAAAGTATGTAACTTGAGCAACTTGAGTTGCAAAGTAAAGAATCTTTGTACCTTTAAAGTCTTAAAAATTTCCAGCTTTGAAGGAAATATTTTTAAAGAATAATATTAATTTGAATTAAAATGTTTTGAGGAAATAATTGGGTAAAAAGTCATTGACAAGACTGATAAATGAGAAAACGGATATCATATTATTCAATATAATGTACATATTTAATTAAATTAAACCGGACGTCATATATACATTTATGCAGTTCAATAATTTATTTATTGCTTAATCTTGACAGCTTTTTTCTCGCTGCATAGAACCCCTAATAATTTTATTTAAAAATTTTAATTTAAATGAGATTTTGAATTAAATGTTTAATTATATTATTGCAAACCTCATTTCTAAAATGAATAGACTATAAGCTATTAATCTCTATAAACAAACGTGCCGTACTCATGACGCACATTTGGAGGAAATGCACTTTTGTCAGTAAAATTGTTCAGAGCCTTCAATTTTTTGCGATTTTGAATTTTTTGTTTTAAATTAAAGATTATTAAATTCTATAGATCTTGACTTTATGAACTTTTGTCTCCTCTATTTTTTTATTATTAATTTTTCCACTCAAAGCATGGAAAAACTAAATTTTTTTATATAACAGTTTTTTACGCTTTAATAACTGATCAGGAAAACTTTATATTGTCTTAAATAAATATTTAGAAACTCATAGAATACAAATAATGTGCTTATTAATCCATTTATTTGTTATAAACTAATTTTATGAACAAATGGACCAATAATCTTATTATCGGTAAAAAAAATGTTTTGCTAAAAATGCTTCACATTAATGTAAGAATGACATTTTATAACAAAAATACTTTAAAAGTTTATAATAACCACTGTGATAAACAATTTTGGTGGCAAAATATTAGAATTTAAGATTTTTCAAAAGTTTTATCAAAAATTTTATTTTCTTTAGTTGATACAATGGCTCCGGATATTCCTAAAAAAATGTATCTGATGACATTTAGTAGAATATAACAACTTACATGCTTAAAAACAATGTACGTAAACAGTTTCTAAATGTTGGCAGTTTCACTTGGAAAAAGTCGGGTTTTCAATCTTAATAGATGGAAAATGAATCATAACACTGCATGCTAAGATTCACTCAATACAAAATCTTTTGACAATAACCCACCGACTTGGCCATCAAAGAAAATTTAAATTTGATAAAACCTTAAGTTTAAATATTTTGTCACACGAATTGTTCATAACAGTGGTTATTGTTAACTTTTCTATTATGTTGGTGAGTAGCAATCATTCGTCCAATAACTTAAAACATTTCCAGTGCAAACAAAAAATTTCCATGCCGAAGGGCCAAAATTTCCAATCTGTTTATCTAATTTGTTTACAAAATTTTTTTACCGATAATAAGACTATTTGTTTATATGATGTTCGGTTCAATTTAAATAAATGTATATATTATATTAAATAACATTAAATCCATTTTCTCATTTATCAGACTTGTCATTGATTTCTTAACATATAATTCCCTTCAAACATTTTAATTAAAATTACCATTACTTTTTAAAAATATTTCCTTAAAAACTCGAAATTGTTCAGATTTTAAAGGTACTTTCTTCTTATCATGTATATGTTTTAAATAACTTTCTCATTGAGAAATTAAATATTGTTAATTTTTTCATTAGATCCCTTAATAATTTTAACAATAAATAATTTTTGTAACTAGAACAAATAATCAAATCAATAATATCAGTAAAATAAATCATAGAAATATGAAGTTCGAACTGCTTTCAAGATGTGTTTTAAAATTAAATTTTATTCATGTTAAACTACATATTTTTATGACTTTTTCTATTTTTAAATAATTTGTAATAGTTGCTCTTATTTTTTCATACATATATATTATTTGTTTATTTGCAAACAGAATCAAGTTTTTGATTATTTTTGCTTTTTCTTAACGCAGTTTAACGAAAAAGACAGACCTACTTTTTCTGGCGCCATCTGTTGGATTAGTTTGACCGATATTTCCCCTCCGGATCGTAAGAAAACTACTACTACATAGACATACACGGTCGAGGCAGGGGGCTGATATCAACTAACTAAAGTGCAGACTGTGTATTCAGTAAGTGTAGGTGAGTGATTTTTGGGTTTAAAATTGTGGGTCCGGATGCAATGAGGGCACATAAAATTTTTTCGTGCGAAAACGAAGTCCCCTGGAGGCTTTAGAAAAAATTTTCGAATTTTAATTTTCAAA
>NC_046658.1:68052760-68054889 GCF_010883055.1 Belonocnema kinseyi
TTTGAAAATTAAAATTTGAAAATTTTTTCTAAAGCCTCCAGGGGACTTCGTTTTCGCACGAAAAAATTTTATGTGCCCTTATTGCATCCGGACCCACAATTAGTGAAATAAAGTGAAAATATTTAAAATTGAATACCGCGAGGATTTTTAAATTTATGAAGGACATTTTTTCTGTGAAAATAGACGCAGCCGTCTGACATATGACCCATGTCAACAAAATATTTACGTCAGATCAACTTTATCTTTTTTCAGATAAATTTAATCTTTTTTTAAAATAAATTTTATCTTTCGTCAGATAAACGTGATGCAAGTGTTGAATTTGTGAAATTCAATATTATAAAAGTTTGTAGTCTGAGGCTAATACCTCAGAGTGTTCTTTATTGCTTCAAAAATGATATACAATACTTTGTTAGACTGACCGGCATTACGACCTGCAGTCTTTGATTACCAGAATATTCTGCCCTTTTTACAGGTTTTGTAGCTTATATACTATCACCTATTTCGTATGCTCATTAGTTACTAATGTAGTTACTAGTTCTAACTGGTATTAGCTGGTATTAAATGTCTATGTTTGTACATTTCCAACAGTTCCCCTCTTAAAGTGTGCTTTATCGTAGAAATTCTAATGAGTTTATAATTTCGAGTTAATAGCTAGATACAGGTTTCCTTCTAGGAGTCTTAATTTTAACATCAGTGTCAATTATTGGTAACATTTTCCGTATCTCTTGGTGTTGAGTTGGTGCATGATAAACCGAAACTATAGTTATTGTAACAATTTCCAAACATTCTTTTCGTTAAATCTATTAGAGCGTTAAATATTCCTATCTTATATAATACTAGAAAGCTTATAATTCCAATAGAAAGGTATCCAAAGTTTTTAATCCATTTTAACGTAATTTCTTTCCAAGTTTGGTTTCGTCGACCTACTTGTAATGATTGCAATTGTAATTCTACATTATCCAAGCTTATAGACGATTTTTTGAAACTATTTGAATCCACAATATTGGGTAATGTTATTAATCGTGGTTTTAATAGATCTACATTTGACAAATTGTCGGTGTATTAAATGTTATTTACAAAATATCTAGTTGTATTTTCTGCGTCTGAATATAAACTTAATGTTATTCTCGAAGTCATATATTTACATTTGTCTCCTTTCAAAATATAGGTTTCTGGCTGTACAGTTCTAGAGTCTATGTCCTTTCTATATTTGCAAAATATGTCAATTCTAGTGTCAGTCTTGTATATGGCTATATATCCGTGTTCAATGGGTATATACGTTTCTTCTTGTAATAAAAAGATGACTTCTTTGCATTTTTATTTTGAGGTTGCACTTCTGATGCTTGAATCGTAAGTATCTTTTTGATGAATAATATAGTTAGGTTGACTTCTCTTGCAAATTTTAAAAGTGTTTAGATTTTTACATTCTTTGAGTTGTTCCTTTTCTATAGGCACATAGTGATATTTTCCAGTTAATATATATTCATGGTCCACTATTTTATTATAATAAACATTATCCTTCTTTTTGTGAGGGATAGGAATTATACGTTCAATGGTTAATTCATCTTGATTTAACAAAGGTACTTTTAAAATGTATATTAGAGAGTCTTGTTTAGTGAGTATGTTGATCTCACTAGAATCAACTATTCGTTGATAATTTATTTCAGACCCTTAATAATGATGTCTAGTGGTATGTTCTTTTTCAAAATTCTATAATGGTTTCTTCAATTATTTTTGGTGTAACTAGAGTAGACTCTATAATTCCGTGCTTTCCTAAATTAATTGAGTTTAAAACTGTATTAATATCTTCATTAAGTTCCGTAATGAAGGTATTAATTAGCGTGATTTTGTCTTGGAAAATAATATTTCTTCTATTTGCGTCACTAACTCTTGATAAATTTCTCATTGCTAAATTTTCAATTGTTAGTCTTGAATTTATTCCTCTAATGTCTTGAGATGAGTTATCAAGTATTAATTTTAATATTTTTGTATGGTTTGTCAGAACACTTGATATTTTATTATCATTTTGGTATAGATTGTCTAATTCTTTATTTATTCCTTCTAAATCATTCTGCGATAGAGTTCCAAAAAGTAATTTAGAGGCATCTCCTATTATATTTAACAGTCCT
>NC_046658.1:68054989-68056778 GCF_010883055.1 Belonocnema kinseyi
AGTGAATTCGGTTCCATTATCTGTTAGTATTTCTTTAGGTTTTCCATTCTGTTTTAACCATCCATTCCATACGGCCTTTATTACATTCTTTGTTTCTTTAGTCTTAATGGCCTCTAATGAGATGTACCTTGTTAAGTAATCTTAAATTACGACAATGTATTCATTTCCTTGACTAGTAACTTTAAACGGGCCCATAAGGTCTATGCTTATCTTATCGTTTGGAGCTTCTGGTATGTCTGCTATGAGGTATCTATCTTTCCCCATTTGAATTTTTGACAAATAATACAATTTTCTATAAATTCTTCTACGTCTTTAGTGATATTTGGCCAATTAGTGATATTTATAATTCGTGGTACGGTAATGTCTTTTCCGTAATGACCACCCAATATCCCTTCATGAGCTTCTCTTATAGTTTCGCTTCTGTTTGTGTTTTCAGTTATTTTTGTCAAATATATTGTTTGGTTTTCTCCGTTCTATACTTTTACTAAAAGTCTTTTGATTTCTCTTTCCTGTAATTCTTTAAAAGATATTCTAATAGCATTTTCGTTTAGTTGTTTAGAAAAGAATTGAATCAGAATTTCTTCTGTCTCTTGTGGCGAAATTTTTATTCTCTCATCTTTTTCATATTCTTGATTTGTTATCCATATTTCTTTAATTCTTGTAGGACCATGTTCATTTCTAATTATCATTTGATTTAATATTTTAGGTTTGAGTACAGTTGTTTTCCTAATAGTCTCTTCAGTGTCCGGTAAATCTTTAATCCATATTACTTTAGCGCTGCTTCCAAATTTTCGTATAATTCTTTCTATACGACCTTCTTTTACTTTGTTCTTTAAACCGTATACTTTTATTCTCCAATTAAATCTTTTATCTTTAATTGGTTCTAAGATTTTTGTTAATTCTCCTACTGGTGTTGCATTAGCCATGTTAAAATATCCATCTAGTACTGGCTTCGCTGCAGTAATTAACTTAATAACTTTATCTAACTTCGCACTACCTTCTTGAGTTATAATTTCTAATTCTTCTTCAATTTCTTCTCCTATTTCTACTTCAGCTATTCCTTCAGGTATGTCTTAGTTTTTTATATTTACTTGTTCATTTCTCCATTCAATTTGTACGTTAGGATTGATTTCTCTTAATTTTCTGATAATCTCTTGTTTGGTTGATTTTATGGGATTACCATGTATAATAATTTTCCAATTGTAAATTGTATTTCTAATTTCTTTTGTTTTTTCGTTGAATTCCTTTTTTGTCGTTCTTGGTTGTAAACATTTAATGTCATTTGTTTCAAACCGAAAAGATGTTGTAAAATGAATTTTCTTATCTCTTTTTATTTCCTCTTCTAATTCCTTACTGAGTGTTCGTATTTTCTCAAAGACTGGTTTACTTCTTGCGTCCTCTATTATTTTGTTCATGTCTTCTTGCGTTATCATGACTTTATCTTGTGGTATTCTTAATAAGGCATCGGCATTCGTATTTATTATGCCTTTCTTATAAACGTCCTTGTAATCATATTCTTCAAGTTTGATCCTCCATCTTAGTAGACGACTTGTAGGGTCTTTTACATTAAATAAACAAAGTAAAGGTTTGTGATCCGTTACAATTTTAAATTTTTTGACCGTAAAGAAAGTATCCAAAATGTTTTACTGCCCATACTATGGCCAGTAATTCTTTTTCGGTTGTTGTATAATTGTGGGTCCGGATGCAATAAGGGCACATAAAACTTTTTCGTGCGAAAACGAAGTCCCCTGGAGGCTTTAGAAAAAATTTTCGAATTTTAATTTTCAAA
>NC_046658.1:68056878-68062501 GCF_010883055.1 Belonocnema kinseyi
AAAATTAAAATTCGAAAATTTTTTCTAAAGCCTCCAGGGGACTTCGTTTTCGCACGAAAAAATTTTATGTGCCCTTATTGCATCCGGACCCACAATTCTCCTCAGCTTTATTTAGGGTTCTTGATGCAAATGCAATTGGTCTATCTAGACCGATCTTTCCTTGAGATAATAATCCACCTATTCCCTCGTTCGATGCGTCTGTTGTGAGGATGAACTCTTCATTCCAATTGGGATATCTTAATATCGGGGACGTAGTCAATTCTTTCTTCATTGATTCGAATGAATCATTTTCCTTTTGCGTCCAATTAAATTCTCTTTCTTTCTTTAACAATTGTGTTAAAGGTTTGGCTGTTTTTGAAAAATTCTTAATGAATTTTCTATAGTATCCTATCAGTCCTAGAAACTGTTTAATTTCTTTCGGATTCTTAGGTCTTGGATAGTTTTTTACCTTTTCAATCCTCTCTGGATTTGGTTTTATTCCTTCAGTCGTGATTATGTGAACTAAATATGAAAGTTCTGGTCTCAGGAATTCACATTTGTCTGTATTTAAGTTTAATCCAACCTGTCTTAGTCTTTCGAATAAATTTCGTAAATTATCGTTGTGTTCTTTAAGAGTTTTTCCATATATTATAATATCATCTATATATGCGAAAGTTCCTTTGTCTATTAATCCTCGCAATCTATTGTTTATCATTCGCTGAAAAGTAGGCGAGGCATTTTTTAATCCAAATGGCATTGTAGTATATTCGTAATGCCAGGCTCTGGTACTAAATGCAGTTTTCTCTATACTGTTTTTATGCATAGGGATTTGGTGGTACCTTGCTGCTAAATCCAGACAAGAGAAATATTTAGCATTGCCAAGTTGCTCAATGATTCCATCTATGTTTGGTAGAGGATATTTATCTAATATTGTCTTTTCGTTTAGTTTTCTGTAATCCACTACTAATCTCCATTTTTTCTGACCGCTTGCGTCCATTTTCTTTGGGACTAACAGAATCGGTGAATTATAAGGAGAAACACTTTCTCTTATAATTCATTTCGATAAAAGTTCTTTAACTTGACGAATCATTTCATCTTGTTTGATTGGTGGATATTTAAAATTCTTCGTATTGACTGAGCTTTCGTCCATTGTTCTTATTTTATGAGTTGCTAATTTTGTCACTGGTGCAGGGTCGTCATTTAAAGGGAATATGTCGTGATATTCCTTCAGTAATGTTTCAACTTCCTGTCTCCCTTCATTTATGTGTTTTAGTCTCGTTTTTTCTAATAATTCGTTAATTCTTTCTTCCGTCTTTTTTATAATGTTACATTAAGTATCTTTATTGTATTTAACTGTGTCATTCCATCTCGCTTCTTCTGCTTCATAAAAATTGTCAATAGTAGCTATATTCTCAGGTAAAATAGGTTTACGATTCTTTCCCAATCTTGTTATCACTGAAAAACCTTCTTTAAAATTCACGAAACAAATCATATCTCTTGATTTCTTCGATGGTTGAGTATTCAATATTTTGGAACCTATTTTCATAGTACCTTTGTCAAGATCAATCGAAAATTTTTGATCGTATAGAAAATTCATTCCCAGTAAAATGGGTTCCTTAAATGAATCATCCTCTTTTATTACCTGAAATACACTTAGTGTTATGGAAAACTCCAACTGCAATTCTGAATCTTCAGAATGGACCGTTGTTTGACAGATCCCACCGCTGCCACCAATGTTGAATTTGTGAAATTCAATATTATAAAAGTTTGAAACTCTGAGGCTAATACCTCAGAGTGTTCTTTATTGTTTCAAAAATGAGATACAATACTTTGTTAGATTGACCGGCATTACGACAAGTGAATGACGTCTTGGTGCATGCGTAGCAGCACTTCCAAAAGAATCATTGGCGTAAGTACTAGTCATACTATGTAATCAAATATATTTGATTACATAAAAATAGAGTAACTAAACAATGGTTAGAAATTCGAAGTTGTAAGAATCATTGAAAAACTCTAAATCAGTTTTCTTTCAACATGATAGAATTTAAAAGAACATGATTAATTTAACTAATACTGATATTCCAGAACCAGTTGCAGATATCATTAGATTAGGTGAAAAATTCAGTTCAAAATTTGTCTCCAAAAAGCATTAACATGTTTTTTAAAAATTAAAAGACTTAGAATCTATCTTAGAAAAAATTCCTGATAACGCTCAAGATGAAATTAGACACAAGATTTTAATCTTAACTTCTGAATATATTAAAAAACCTACCCACATTTCTAGCACTGACAGACTGATCGCTAAAAAATATTACGTTAACAAAATATTTCCTAAATTCTCATAAAAACTTATTGGTGACACAAGCAGACGACGGGAATGTTACTGTTGTGACGGATAGGCAGGAATACATAAATAAGGCGAAGAACATACTTGATGATCCCAACACTTACGAAAAAATAGACGTTGACCCCTTGAAAAAATTACAAAGAGAAACTTTTAAATTAATTAACAAATGGAGAACCAATAAATTTCTTAGTCCTAATGTTAAAAGAAAACACCTCATGACTGAAAATACCAATATTGCTAGATTTTATTGTCTTCCTAAGATCACTATTCATAAACATTCCTTTAGATCTGGTTATTAAAGGTATAGAGAATAGGTGGAATTACATTAGCAAATATACAGAAATTCCTTTAGATGACTTTAAAAAGGGTATCGTTTTCTTAGGGTATCTTTTCTTTTAACATCCCAATGGGGTCACCCATCTCCGCAATTCTTGCTGAGATTGTTATGCAAGATCTTGAAACGAATGTTGTGGAAGGATTGGGTTTTCAAATTCCGGTGTATTTTCGTAATGTAGACGATTCCTTTCTTATTCTACCTAAAGATAAAATCAATCTGACAGTTTCACACTTTAATTCTTACCATAATAGATTACAATTTACGTTTGATATTGAAATCAAAAAACCTATTAATTTTTTTAATTTACCACTTTGCCGAGATGATAATAACTTTATTATTACGGATTAGTTTTGGAAAGCAACTTATTCTGGAAGACTTCTTAATTTTTTATTCAACCACCCTATTCAACATAAAATAGGAATTGTTAAAAGCTTAGTCGATGCCGCTATTCTACTTTCCGATAATACTTTGCACTTAGATAACTTGCAAATGGTCAAAAAAACACTTATGGAATAACAATTATCCTAATGAATTCATACAGAAACATATTAAAAAATGACTTTCTGAGTTAGATTTGAAGAAAAACCAACCTTCTAATGACACTGTTAATAAAATCATTGATGTAAAACAGGAGATCATATCCATACCTTTCTTGGGGACCATTTCTCAAAATTTGTGGCGGGACCTATGTACGAGAAACAAAACGCCTTCTACGAATTAGAATAAAGTAACATAAAAATAACATCAACCATGGTGTGTAAAAATGACAAAGTCATAGCTAAACATTTAGTTCAATGCCATGAAAGAGATCCAACTGTCATTAAATGGGATGAAGTTGAAATCCTACTTTTCGAGCCTAATTATATAAGCGTGTTTTTGCTGAAATGGTTTTCATTAAAAAAGAAGGCGAAAACTGTCTCAACAAAGTAACTGATTTAGATTTTTTCATCGATTCTTACGGCATGATTTTAGATTCGTTATGTTAAGTTAAGACCTATTTTGCGTCTGATTATAGTCTATCTACGTTTTACTCTGTGAACTATATTCTAATTCGAATTTCTAACCATTCTTTAATTACTCTATCTTTATGCAATTACATATATTTGTTTCTATAGTATGACTAGTACTTACGCCTATGATTCTTTTGAAAGTGCTGCTACGCATGCATTAAAGCGTTATTCACTTGGCAAATGATCTAATTACAACGAGTACTCATTTAGTAAGATGGAGACGGAGTGTACACACCCTGGCATCCTTTTAATTTTATTATTTAACGACAAGAAATTTTTGATTTCAGTATATAAATTTCTACATAATGACCTAAGGTAATGTAATTTTTACTATTTCTATAATTAATATCATATTATAAATTTGTACATGATTTTAGTTAATGATTCATATTTTACATTTATATTAGATATCAGATGAGGGAATCGGTCTGATTCTGAAACGTCATGTATAAATTACCGAATAAATAGTCTGGAAGAAGTCGATAAAATAAGGTTTTTCCTTACCAATACTAATATGTTATGTTATGTTCTCATGGGTATTTTATATATTCATACACAAGTGTCTAAGAATCATCGTTTTAGAGATAGAAGGTGTGGATCCGGGACGGTGAAGGTGCGTGGATTTAAGTTTGCAGATGATGAAGTTGGCATGGCAGAGACAATCGAAGGCTTGCAAAAAATGTTGAGCAGACAGAGTACTAGCATTAAGAACATAATTTTTTAAAATTGATGTAAATAAAACAAACATTATGGTGTTTGAAGGAAAGGGGGAAAAAGTATGCAGCATTGTCTTAGACGATGACAGCATAGTGCAAGTTGATAAGTACGTGTATGGTGTATATAGCAGCCATTACTAGAAGTAAAAATATGAAAAATAAAGCTAAAATAGCAATATTTGTTTTCTACACTCACTGTGCTGTACGGTAGTAAGACCTGGACCTACCAAGAAAAGGATAAAAGCAAAAAAACGCGATTCGCATTAAATTCCTGCCCAATATCTGCAGTAAAACGCTAATGGATAAAGTCAGTGTTGAGAAAATCCTCAAAGAATTTGGTGCAGAGGAAACACTCCTTGGAAAAAGTAAAAGAAAT
Source organism: Belonocnema kinseyi (assembly GCF_010883055.1). NCBI lineage: Eukaryota > Metazoa > Arthropoda > Insecta > Hymenoptera > Cynipidae > Belonocnema > Belonocnema kinseyi. The sequence goes on from NC_046658.1 coordinate 68,061,644, forward strand.
TCGTTGATATGGTTTCGGCATGCTGAGAGAATGAAAAAAGGACGACTGACGAAATAATTATATCGAGGTAAAGTAAATAGCAGCATGTCCAGCGGCAGAGCAAGAGAAGAATGGTTGGAATGTTTGAACGATACTTTAAATCGAAAAGACGTAAAAAGCTATAGAAACACAAATTCTTGCATGAGGAAATGCATTGACGTGAAGAAAGCTAAAGAGGTATGCAAGGACAGAAAAGTGTGGAATCAAATAGTTTATAAGAAATATATGATGGAGAGTGTCATGTGAGTGAATGGTGCCTGAAACGAAAGACTATGGATAATAACGGGCCCGGCTGGAGAGCGTTACGTGGTGACTTTCCGAAGCTCTTCGCCAGGGATGATTGCTAGAGATGTTGATCAGCGATCTTGGTCAGAGCAGTGTTGTGTAACGAACTTATTGTTCAAATATTAAAGACGGGAATTGTATATTGGTCTAAAATTTATCCCCCCCCCCACCCCCCACGTGGTACACTAAATTCCTCGATTCCTGACAATATAACAAGGCTACAACTGTGTAAGATACGCTTAAATCGATATGGATTTGACCTGTTGTTATAATAGTAATAAGCAAAATAATAATATATAGCCTTATAGTCATTAATAACTAAAAAATGTAAAAATAAAATACAGGTTATGTTCATAAGTTAGAACTAATTCTTGTTTCTTTTCTTATTGCTTAGTTTTGTACCAAGTTTAGTGTAAGATATACTCACGTTTAACAGTACTTACAGTCTGTCAAGTTAAAGCGTGGGTGGCTTTACTCGCAGTCGGTAAGGTGTATCGACATGATTTTGGTGTCAAAATATTAAGAAGAGCTCCC
>NC_046658.1:68062601-68064679 GCF_010883055.1 Belonocnema kinseyi
ATCCACAACCCTCTCTTTTGCCCCTCTAAACTCAACCATGCGTTTTCTCCCTACGAAAGAAATCCCCTCGTCCACCCCACTCTATATCCCTTTTCCAGCGACTTTTCCTTCCATGCCACTTTGCCTACATCAGAATAACATCCCCACTCCAGGGAATTACAAAAAAGTGAAAAAATAGCTAAAACCCACGAAAGCTTCCAAAAGGGATAGAAAATTTGATTAAAATATGAAAATAGTTCCAACCTCAAGTATATAAAGTCTCATTACATTTAATGTTATGCATTTAAACGTATACAATCAAAATTTTAAATTAGGAAGAACAAATGAGAATGGATCAATTAATTTTTATTTATTAGACTACTGGGTAGTTTATAGTTCATAAACAGAAAGTAAAATCAATATAATTAAGGTCGAGTATTGCATTCTAACAAAATATGCCGAATCCTAATTTTCTCTTTCGACAAGTTTGATTATCAACGTGTAGTTTCAATTCCAAAAGGTTTAAACCTTTTTATTAGGCAAAATATGCTGGGCAGAAAATAAAAGGGTGATTTTTGGTTTTACTTGGTTTTTTGCTAGTTTCGTCCCACCGTAAAGAGTATATTCCATGATAGTCTGCCTTGTGCTAGCATCTATTAGCGAGAAGAGAGAATATATTTATTATTTTTTAAATCACATTTTATGTAAAAACGACAGATGATACGAAAAAAGGCAAAGAAACAACATTATTTCTCTAAAAGAACTTTTCTTATCTCGCGTTATTTTTGTGAATTTAAGGAAAAAATTAATAAAAACTTTTAAGATTTATTTTTCTTCTCATTAATACAATTTTATCACGTGATAATAAATCGAAAAGGAATTAATTTAACAATTTTAACATTTTTTTTGAAATAATAATGAAGTAAGTTAAAATAAATGGAAAGTGTCCATCATTTTTAAAATACGGACTTCAAACGAAAACAAGTTTGATGTGAACGTGGTTGAACTTATTCAATAACCTTATGATTTGTTTTTAATGGAACCATAAAACTATATGATTAAGAAAAAATAAATTTGAGAAGATTTTAAACATATTTTCGCAAAAATAACGACAATAAAGCCAGATAGAAAACATTGTCAACAGGAATTTTTTTTAGAAATTAGTTACAGAAAAAATTGTTTTTCTTTAAGTTTTTTAAGATCAAGTTCAGATTTGGAAAATTATATGCATTCCACCAAAAATATCTGCAATGAAAAATATCTTCCAAGTACAACTACATTAATTTGTGAAATCAAAGTTGGTCAAGTAACTTGGGGAAAAATATTCACCTTTGACGAAGGGAAATTCGGAGCTTTATCTACGGGTGTAACTTTGTTTTTTGAGAGGTCCTTCATATTATCGTCTCCATTCCATAGTCAGCTCTGCAGATGATCTTCTTGAGACTCTTGACCACTCGTGGCGCTGCAGTTATTATAATTTAATTAGCTAACTACACGTCTTGACACCGATAACCTTTTATCCTCCCTTTTTCATGGTTGGGGCTTAGATTGTTATCCTTAGATTGCTGGTTTCACGAATACACAAGTAATCCAAGTCAGCAGCTTGGCTTCCACCCAAGGTTGTGATATGCTAACAGCTTCAATGTGCAAAATGCAGAACACTTCATCTGAACAGGTGACGACAAATGTAATATTTTGGAAGCGGAAATCTTCAAAACTTGGGTTAAATTCTCCAGGCTGCACCCCATCGATTTTCTTCTTGAATGCCACTTTTATTGCATGGACCTGGTCGTTATCGAGTTTGGTTATTGAGAACCCCTCATTAACTATGGCAACTTTTAGGTGACTTAAAAGAGCCTGGCTATAATAGATTGTTGGATATCTTCGACGCATCTTCCTCTGTTCCCTGATTACATTTCTTGTGCTACTATTAATTGATTTGAGAACTGAGTGGCCAGAAACGAAAAGGGTCCGAACGCTCGAAAACGCGAAAAAGGATTGTCCGAACGTCTTGTTATATTAAAATTTCGAAATTCAAAAAATGAAATTTATGAAAATATTTTCTTGTAGAGAATGACAAGATGGAACTTTTTTTCCTT
>NC_046658.1:68064779-68082174 GCF_010883055.1 Belonocnema kinseyi
ATTTTTTGAATTTCGAAATTTTGATATCACAAGACGTTTGGACAAAACTTTTTCGCGTTTTCGAGCGCTCGGACCCTTTTCGTTTCTGGCCACTCAATTGGTGTCTTAATCTTTTCCTAGCAGCTTCTGAAAATATAGTTCGTCGTGGTTTATCCATTTAGTTTGTCCCTCGGAATTAGCAACGCCAGGGTAACTTCCAGATGGCTCACCACTTATAGATTTCTGAGTATTTTTATAAGGCTTTTTCGGTAATTTTCATCTTCATAGGGGAAGATGCTTTTTCGAGAGGGGTCGTTGCCGACACCCCCTAAGTATCTTGTTTTTGATTTTTATTCAAAGAACTCATTTTGTGCTCACGAATAGCTAGCAGAGTATTTGGTCAATCTCCATAGAGCCCCGCTTGTAGCGACAAGGCATTTTACTCTGAGACGTCGCCCGCTATCCTAGAGACACAGTATAGGGCAATAGGCAACCATACCGTGGTAAATTTCAGCCTTCGACACGGTAGTTCACCTCTTGACTTCGGGAGTTGTTTTGAAAATCGACAGCCACCCAGTTTTCGTTGCTTAGTTGAATTCGCGCTTATAGTTCCACCCTAGTAACCACTAACCTTTGCCTATCTGAATCGTCCTCGTTGTGGCTTCCGGGTCGTCGTTACCCACGGGAGTTCTTGGACCTTCTCACCGCAGTCGAACTTGAATTCTCTTAGGGAAGAGAAAATTAATTTACCATCGTAAAGAATAAAAAAGGCATTATTGTTTAATAATTGCAATACAAGTTAAAATGTTCATCTGGGCTCACCTCTGAAGTCTAATCTATTCCTGCAAAACTTAACCAAAATCTGCACTAGTCGGTTGGATAGATAAGGATTTAAAGGTGGACACATGTGGAAATTGGTTATTGTTACTTTTTGTTGTTCTAATAGAGAAGTTTCTAATATATTAACATAAACTCATACTTAAGGGCCCGTACTTCATTCACGTAACGGATTATAGGCCTTCTACAAGACTTGAAACTAATGCAAATTTTTTTTATTTAAGATAATAAATGCTTTGCAGTATGAAAAGATCATTTTCAAAATTCCCTTATTTTTCTTTAACCATTTTCTCATTTTCTCTGTCCATTGACATTCAAATGCCAGCATTTAAATCATGTGATATTCTTAACAGAGAATCTTTCATGGACTGAATAAAACAATATTATAAAGGCAAAATTAGAATTTTCAAATTTATTTATTTTTTAAAAAATGACTTCGCTACCATAAAATATGACTTTTTAACGGAATACTGGAATTTTTAAGAAAGTAATTAAATTTTGAATAAAAACTGCATCAACTGTGCTCGTACGGCCACAACGAAACTCGGTAAACCAATTATGAATCGTTCCAATCGACGGTGCAGAGTCCGGGTAATACTTATCCAGCTTGGCCTTGGTCCCGGATATCGTTTTCTTGCGAAGATAGTACTGTTCGATCAAAACTCGAAACTCAGATTTTTCCATATTAAAAAAAAACTCGGAGGTTAGTCGCTTCTCAGTGCTGTAACTTGTAAATGCGTAAACATAAATGGCTGAAGTTTTGACAGGCGTCATTTGAAGGATCAAGCTCGACGAAAATGGTACACATTAGTGAATACTAATGCCATCTCTTAGAATTTTCAGGTACTTATCAGACTGCCTAGTATATACAAAGATAAATGTGTTAAAGCAATGAACATTGGCAAACAGTTTCCCCGGTAATTAACGTAGAATAGAGAAAAATTAATATTTTCAGATTTCAGCGCAAAAGTGAAGATTATTCTATAATTTTGTATGCGCGATTTTTCCATCTGTCAAAAATGCCACAATAAGAATAAGATACCTCCTAAACTTATTCACTTCTATTTCCATAGCGACCGCCTTCTAATTGTACCGGCAACGCACCTCACAGAGATATTTTTTATTCCTTAGAAGTGGTCATATTTTGATTTTATTTCATTCCTTCTAATAAGTTCACAAAATATGTATAATAAGTTGTTTTAATTCCTTCATGCGGAATTGAAATTCTGAAATTATAATTCTCAACAATTGAAGTCTGCCTCTCTAGAGTTAAAATTATTTAAATTCACACATTTGCATAGATTTCTTTGTTGCATTTTTTAAGACGTTTAAATAAATTATTAAAATATAAAAAAATATAAATTTGAATATTTTTAGAATTTATTAGTTATACAAAGATTTAATAGTGAAAAATAGGTTAAATAAATGCTTGGATTAAATTTTACTAAGTTGATTGAGAGGAATAGAATTTGCACTTTTTCTGTTCCCGTTGGGTGATTTTTAGACGGAGGAGAAATCGCATATTCATAGGAATACAAATTCTTAATTTTTCTGAATTAAACGCTTGTTACCGGGTTGGCAACATGAAACTTGTCACATGATAGACTGTAAGTTTTCAAGTATTTTTATCACGAAAATTTAAGCCTTGATTTAAATAAGTAATTCATAATAATAACATTAGGATTTACGAAAAAATTCTCAAATAAAAATAAAATAATAATTATAGTAAAGTATAGAGCAAAGTATAGTAATACTTTAGAATTTCCAAAATTAAGAAATATATTCTTTGAACCGAACTCTTGAAATGTAAGCTTGTAACTTGTTTAAGAGAAAATTTCGAATAATAAGTAGTCATTTTAATATAAAAATTGAATATAAACTTAACAATTGCTAAAATAATTAAATACAGCCGGAAATTAGTTGACAGTTTGTAATATATTAAATGAGTTACCTCCTATTATATGTGTAAGCTTACCATTTTTTTACATAAATAAGTTGATCTGGAAACTCCCTGAAGGTACGTATAGGTGCCATCGAAAGTTAACCCTGGTGGTCCGAAGGAACCGAATGGAGCCTCTACAAAGTACCCGTAAAGACCCCATTGGGTCCCCATTCGGTTCCTTTCTAAAAAACTAAACGAAAAAACCCAGAAAAATCAACTTTTAAATTGTTGAAATTCGGATTCTACGTTAAGATTTGCATTAGAAAATCACGGAGTAATCGCAATTCTCTTTCTTGCAGCGTTAAAAACTTAAAAAATTTAAAAACTATCATTTACATGGGCCGAACGCGACTTCAAGTGCATCTGCTTTTAGTAGCAGTTAATAAGCGTTCCGTCGGTAACTTTAAGAATGTTGTCTGGATGCTATTTTTAACGCTGCAAGAAAAAAGTATTGCGATTACTCCGTGAGTTTCTAATAGAAAATTTAACGCAGAATTCGAATTTCAACAGTTTAAAAGTTGATCTTGCTGTTTTTTTGAGTGTTTTAAAAAGGAAACGAATGGGGTCTTTACGGGTACTTTCTAGAAGCTCCATTCGGTTCCTTCGGTCCGCCAGCGAATATATGTAAAAAATCCAAATATTAGCGGATGCCCATAAAAATTCATTTTTGTGTCCTATACGTTTTTAATCAATAAATATATTTTAGACTGCACCGGAAACAAATAAATTAAAAATGTCGTAATCTAATTAATGACAAGAATATTCCTTCCGTTTTTACTGATTCCATATAAATAATTTATTACTCATTTTAAAAATATTTTCTGAAATAAAATCCAAACCATGCTTTAAGGAATTTCTTAGGGATAATATAGGATAATATAATAATATCATTGGATATTATTTTCGCTTTTCCGTTGCAATCTAAAATATATTTGTTTGTTTAAACAATATAATCTTTTTGGGGCGCCTCGGCATGGTTAGGGGGGCGCCTACCTAGGGGGGCGCAGCTGGGAAACCTCGGCTCGGCGCCCATGCCAGTCCGCCACTGTAGTACATTGGACGTTGCACATACTATTTTTTTCAACACGCGCAATCAAACAAGAGTTGTCATATGTCCGTTTACTCACGGGTAGTTGTTGATGATTTCTTCACCAATTACAAATTGACTCAAAATCGGAAACCGAATGGACTGACTTTGGTATGAACAGTGCGCAAAAGCAAAGCATTCATTCCTCGAGAATTTCTTCCAAACAGACGACGGCCAGCAGGAAGCAATCTGTTTGGTTTTGGGCAGTTGGGACAGCTGAGATTAATTATAATAATAAATAATTACAAATTTTAATATAATGTAATTATAAAATCTGATTGTGAATAAAAATAATCAAACTTTTTTGTGTTTTCTATACTCTTTTAGTGGAAAAATGAGTTTGAATTTGAACGGGCCTGAGAGGCCCGGTTTGCCTTTTCACGTCACGATTTTAGCTGGCCGCCATGAGGTTTAAAAGTAAAAAAATCAATTTTTTAACAAAGAACGCAAGCTAAGAAAAAAAAAGTTTTCCAAACCAAAAAGAGCCATAAACTTGTTATTAATCATTTTTGGATGGAATGTTTAGTTTCTGTTTTAATCGTAAAAAATATTATTAAAGACACAACAAATTTGGGAAAAAATGAATAGGCATAAGTTTCTCTTCCAAAAAAGAGTAAAAACTCATTCAAATTTGTCATGGATAATTTTTTTATAGGGCTTGTTGTTTTTGTTTTAATTGTGAAAAGTAACATTAAAAATATAAAAAATTAAAAAGGACCGATACATTTTTTTGGAAAAACGACATAAGGACAAAAAAGAAGTTGTTCAACGAAAAATGATCTACAAATTTCTTATAAACCCTTGTTATAAGAATATATATTTTTTAAAATTAACATTTGTTTGCGAGAAACAAATCAATTTATTTGTTTAACCTATTCTTAATTTTCAAGAAATTTCAATCTCATTGTTTTGATCAATCTCTTTTTTTTTAAATGACTAATTTCTCTTTTTTTTTAAATTTCTATAGCTTTATAAAAATTAATATCACAGCCCTAAATACGCATAGTTTTACAAAATTAGTATTCAATATTTATTCAATATTGATTCGATATACAATTACGAAATAATTATAATTAATAAAATAAATAATTAAAATAAATGAGAATATTTTCTTTAAAAAATATAAATTTTTCATACTAAGTTAAATCGTTTGTCTTGGTTTTCATGGTTTGTTTTCAAATGTTTTTCTCATTTTTTTTAAACAATTGAAAAAATATTTTCGCCTAATAGTTAAGCATTCAAAGAAAGACATGAATTTTCAACTTAAAATAGGAATCTTTGATAAAAAAAAAGTAGTTTAAGGGTGTTGGTTCAATCCGACTTTGATTTTTTTTAATAGGTACGGCACTGATTCCATATATTTTTTTCCGAAGGATTTGTGAACGAAAGAAAGAAAACTTGTCGAATATCCGGGGTCTTGCGAGATCCTCGGATCAATAAAATGTTGAAAAATCAAGAAATTTGTTGAGGAAATGATTATTTTCCCGACAAATATGAATTTTGCGAAATACGTTGCGAAATGGAACGAAAGCAGAGAGAACTGACATGCCCTGTCTGTGTTTTTGTAACTGCATTTGTAATGAACTACCAGGCCAGCTGTATATTTTCTGTTACCTTCTCTTTGCACGCCCTGATACCGCCCTGATGCCTTACTATTTTTTCGGGTTAGAGTGACCAGAACTCTGATTAAATTAACCAGATTTTCTGGTTAATTTAACCAGATTTCTAGTTACTCTAACCAGAAAAAATAGTAAGGCCATATTTAACCAGAATTCTAGTCGATTTAACCAGACATTTTTTTGAGTGGTAATATACAAAATAGATTATGTAATAAAACCTAAAATGTGCGTTAACTAAGACCAACTATGAAATAAGCATTCAAACAAGTTAAAGAAAGCAAATTATTAAAAGTTAATCTCATTGAAAAAAGTGTCTTTGGTCCATAATCTTCAAGTATTAGTCCATTAGATCCACTAAGTGGTCTCATTTATTTTCCACCTTTTAAGATATTTTTTTTTTTAAGGCATTAGCCCCTACATTTTCTGGTACGTTACCATCATTCTGGAATCGTGTCATGGTACACGGATACTTTGGGTGACATATGTGACAGGAAGCGGATCCCGCTATGAGCAGGCAAGCCGATCATCTCAAATTACAAAGGGTATCGGAAACGGATTTATGTACTTTGCTGGTATCTCTCTCTCTCTCTCTTCATCTCTCACTAGTGTAATATCCTTTTAGATCTCTCTATTCATCCTTCGATTCTCAATCTATCTCTCTCACCCCCCGTTTATATCTACGCATATGTAAATGTGTGCGTAGATGTATCTTCCATTCCATTATACCCTTAATCGAGCGAAAAGCAAAGAGATTTTTGCAGAATGGAGCCTGAGCTGCTGCGAAATCGGTCGCTCATCTCTTAAAAGCGCATGAGCGACGTTGCGTCAATAATCCCGTTGAATAATACGGCAATGCGAATAGTAGTAACAGTAATGTTACATATGTGTGGATTATAAAGAGACCGAAAATAGGAATATTTCAAATCCAGATTTTTGATCAGTTGGATTGATTATATTTCGGTCCGATTCAATAGTTAATGGTTAGGCTTTCTACAAATTTTTACTTTAGAATGGCTTGTTACGCTTAAATAGATTCAGAGATTCGTTACAACTATAAAATTTCGTTGAGAAACAAAGATGTGTCACATTTCTGTAAGTTTTGAAATCGTGGAGCTTGAAGGTTTGCAACTCTGTATCCTTGAAATGAGATTTTATTTTAAAAAGACACTAATTTTTACAATCGAAAATTTGATCGTGTACATTTGGTATATAAATATGAAATAATAATGTGTGTATGTTAAACCGGAAAAAATATGATAGCCAGGTTAAAGGAAGAAGATAAGTGATAAAAACTACACAAACTTTTAACCTTGGATGAAAGAAAGTTAAAGACTTGGAAAATAAGATGGCTACAACTTTACAGAATTCAAACATGAGTGTCCAACTTTTAAACTCCAAACGTGAAGTATGAAACCTTCACCTGGAGAGTATTATTTTAAGAAGAAGCTTTTCTATGAAGAGACCTTTATTCAGTTTTGATTTTTTAAACATAAGTTGACATATTTTAAAGATTTTTGTTATGAACTCAAAGTTTTAAAGTACTAATAAATCATATGGAAAATCATGTATTATAATAAAGAAATTATATTCTAAAGTTAAAAACTTTGAAATAGTAACAGAAGGAACACTTCCTCTTTAAAGAAACGAACTGCTTTTTATCAATATGGATGAATAATTTATATTGTGCGATATCTAATTGAAATCAAGTAAAAATTAAGTAAACTCATTCTGTTCTTCAATAATATAAATGTTTAATCCTGCATTTTAAAATTGGTTCTGCAGAAGTCCTCCTCCATTATTAAATTTAACGTCTGGAGAGTTTGATTTGACCAAATTTATCTATAGAAATTTTTGATCGTAGAACATTTGTATTTATCAAACTTTGATAGAGGTGTTAAACAATGTTCAAAGTTGTGATTGTAAAATAAATTGAACCTAAATACCTGTCCTAGCAGCAGACGTCTGGAATTTTTAAGCATTTCAATAATGGAATTTCATATATCAAATAAATGAAGTAGCTATCTAATAAGGATAAGAATTATAATAAAATCGTAATTCAAGTTTGACTGTAGATCGTATTAATAAATTCAGTTCAATTAAATTAAGTTGAAAGCCATATCAAATGTTTGGAAACATAGGTTAAGGGAATTATTTTTTATTCTAATTTTGTTTATATTAAAAAAAATGAATATATATTTTATATATATTTTTAAAATATATAATATATATACAAATTTTTATCTGCGGAAAAACACTTTGAGGGAGTGAAACAGCCCCTCAAATTTAGGGGTCTCAAGTGTCGATTGTATAGTTTGGTGTATAAAAACCAAATTGATTTCGATCAATCCTACCGCAAAAGTTTCCTCGTGATGAAAGATGAATGATGTAATTTTCTCAAAAAAGAAAAAAAATTAAAGCGGATAAACCCCCCCCCCCCTACATATATTTAAACTTTTGCTAAAAATGTTTCAATTTACAGAAAAAAATTGAGAAAAATATATGTTGAACTTGGGAAAAAAATAAAGTTGATGTGTTTCGCAACAAAAATTAATAGGGGTAAACCACCCCTACATATTTTCAAATGTGCTGGAAATTGTTAAATTCATAATAGAAAAAATATATATATTTTGCACTTGAGACAAAAATAAAGACGAGTTTCGAAAACAACATTCTTTTTAATGAATGGGGGTATTTACCCTTAACTCTTTTTATTTTGTGTCTATGATAATATATACTTTCCATGCACAAAGTCAAATGGGAAGATAGTTATATAACAAAGGAAGTAAAATAGAGTCTATGCAACATGAATAAAAAATTAATCGGGGGTAAACCACCCCTCAATTATGTGTAAAATTTCAAAATAAGTCTAAAATCGAACAAAAAAATCAGAAGAAAATACATACATGATGCGTACCACCTAATATACCACAACGTGTTTTACAAGAATCACCGAAGCTAAAGTCCACGGGATTTTCGAAATTACCTACTTTATCTTAAATATATCCGCTTTTGTACCATGCATATTTAAAAACATTAGTATATCTTGGCGAGGTTAACTGATTATGCATTAAAGAATAAAGTTTAATAATATTATCCCTGATATGTACATCAAAATAAGAGAATTGGAAAAGTGACGCACATAATTTTTTCAAACTGTAAATCCAAATACATAGTCTGAAGGATTAATTTTTCCTGTTCTTCCTATTCGAATAGTATTAAAATTTAGATTTAAAATTACCTTGTTTTGTAGCAAGATAAAATTTATCACAAAATGCACAATAACAGAATAGCTGACAACGAATAATGAGTCCTATCTGTAGAAATATTAAGTAAATATGATAATATATAATTTGATAAAATTTTTAATTTTTAAATCATTTCAACAGGCACGACATGATAGATTCAATATTCATTGTCAGCTATTCTATTATTGCACATTATGTGATCAATTTTATCCTACAAAAAAAGTAGATTCATTTACCTGATTCATACCTGAAAATTAAGCAAACTTTGAAAATAATGCGCAGAAGATTCAATTATAAAGGCTAATAATGTGAAACCATTAGGGGTAGGTACCATCTTCGATGCTCTTTTTTTATTAAAAATACATAAATACCTTTATCCTCTTTTTTGTGTGCAACATGTATTTTCTTCGGAATTTTGGATCGAGTTTATACATATTTTGCGATTCTATGCATAATTGGGGGGGGGGGGGTTACCCTACGTAATTTTTTAATTTAGAGATTTTCAACGTGTTTGAAAATAGGTAGGGGTGGTTTACCCCCGCGCAATTTTTTTATTTATATTGATGGAGTTTTTTTTACATCCTTCGTTAAAAAACTATCTTCCTAATTGTCTTTGTGTGTGAAAAGTATTTATCATCTTAGACACAAAATAAAAAGATTTTAGGGGAGGCACATTTAAATATATGTAGGGGTGGTTTACCCCCGCATAATTTTTTTATTCATGTTGGATGGACTCTATTTTACTTCCTTCGTTATAAAACTATCTTCCTAATTGTCTTTGGGCATGGAAAGTATATATATCATAGACAAAATATTAAAAGTTTTATGGGTTGCCACCCCCATTATTATTTTTTTTTTTTGCGAAACACGTCCACTTTATTTTTGTCTCAAGTGCAAAATATATTTTTGTCATTTTTTTTTCTGTGAATTGAAACATTTTTAGCACAACTTTAAATATATGTAGGGGCGGTTTACCCACTTTAATTTTCTTTCTTCTTTGAGAAAATTACGTTATTCATCTTTCATGCAGAGGAAACTTTTCAAGTAGTTTTGATCGAAATCAATTTTGAGGTTTGGCAGCACTGCAACATGTCAATTTTGAAATAATAATCAAATAATATTTTAGTACATTCATTCAAAGAAACAACGCTTAACTTGTAAATCTAGAGGTTATGCATTACATGATTTACTCTGGTGTTACTGAACTGATTGGTGAATAAGTGTGAAATCACTAATTAATCGGTAAAATGTCTAACTACTATTTCAATCAGTGAATGTTTCACTGATTCATATTTAGAGAGAAATTAGACTAAAAAATTTACTAAACTATGGTTTATAATTTAATTTGTGAATATCACTTTTTCCTAACTTCAATCTGTTATCAAAAATATTAATCTTTCTAACTCTAAACGGCAATTACTAAGTTTGTAGTATATTTATAATTGATATGGAAACAGTATTTCTTCGTATTGCTGTGATAATAATACTATTATCTCGGCTATATCCAAGATAGCTGTCGAACACTTGTAAAAATAAATATTATAATGCCAAATTTTACAACCAATAATTTCTCTATGTGTTTTCGTAAAGGACTGCATTACATGTATTAACCGGTCAACGGAGTTCCGTATAATTCGAAACGATTCGGAAAATACTTCGAGTGTGAGTGGGTATGTTTTGTTTGCTAAATGTGAAGGTCGATAGTTATAGGAGTGATTGTGTCGTTGAAATAGAGGTTTGTTAATCGTTTTGAGCACGCAGTTATTTTTTTTCATTTTGTAACAGATTTGAAGCGTTATTATCTTTCTGGAAACAAATATAGAGACTGCCAATTGTAAATTTTAGTTTCGATTCATAGTTTTTAAAATTTGAACTTATTTTCTGTGTATTAATTAGACAAAGCTGATTTGCTTTTTCGTTCTTTTCGATAAAATATTATTTTACATAATTACTACACGTCATGATTTTTCTTTCTATTTATCAGAACATTTATAAATATAATTTTCTTTAATAACCTTTAAAAATTCTGCATATAATAATTTTGTTAATGCCGCTTTTTTGGAAAACCCGAATTTGTGTAAGTTTATCATGTGTTTCGCAACAAATTTATTTTCTATAATTGTTATTATTTTTACATTCTCATCAGAGTAGGCATTAGATTTGTGTAAAATTTGCCCCCCCCCCAACCCCCATTTTTGTCAAATGTCCACGTTTTGAGACGCCCTGAATCCGAAGAACAGGTTTTTACGCATTTGTCTGTCTGTCGGTCTGTCTGTGCTTACGTGTGCGTGTGTCTGTAGATTTTTAATTTGTTAGCACGATAACTTTCGAAATAATTGAGATTGGATTGACCTTTAGAATATTCTTTTAGTGTCCTAAAATGAAGGTCAAATTCGGTAGCCAGCCATTTTGGATAGAAATTCAAAAAGTGAGCGTCTTTTGAAAATTTTTAAAACCACTTTTCTTCAAAATTAAAAAATTTTCTGTGCGCATGTTAATTGTATTTAAACAGACGAACAACTTATTCTTATGACTTTTTTATGAAACTAAAATTTACCAGAGTTATAGCATTAACAAAATTCCAAAAAACACACGAAAATCAACATTTTAGGCAAAATAACGCACGATATGTAAAAAAGCGAAGGAAAGAAAAAGGTTTTTTTTTAATGCCCTACAAGATTATCATAACAACTTTTTGAATTTTTTTGAAAAATCGAAAATTTAAATTTTGACAGCATAACAAAATAATGGAAAATCAAAAATTAAATTTTTTCATTAATCTATTTCACAGTATTTCAAAAATTCTGAATTATGTTATTGTATTTTCAAAAAAATAAAATTAAATAAAAAAATAAGTTTTTGGTACCATACCTAAAGGAGGGCCGTACAGTGGGGGAAAAAATTACTTTTTTGGTTCAAAATAACGTACAGCCCACAAATATTCACCGATTTGGACAAAAAATTGAAAAAAGCTAATAAGATTTTTAAAATTGTTATTGAGCTTGATTTTTGAATTAGGTTTTCAATTTTTTTATAAACAAACAAATATGAGGAAAAAAATGTCTATTTATTCTATTTCACGTTCTCAGTGCTCGACAATAACAGAAAAATGGTTGAAATCGCTTTAAGTGCAAAGAGTTGCATTATTTAAGGATATCCCAATACTAGAAACTTTACAAAAGAAAATTTTATAAATAAATTATTTGTTGAATACATTTTTTCTACCTTTTTCCATAAATATACGTTTTTCAAGTAAAATTACAATTGATTTGAATGAAAACAATATTATATGATCAAATTTCTCTTATGATTATAAATGTTCATATTATAAACAAAGTTAATGTACAAATGCAGTAATCAGGCATTTTCGACAGAAATATTCGTTGTTTTTTATGTAAATTTTTTCAAATTAGGAAATTAGTGCTAATTTTGGCAAAATGTATAATTAGTTGATTAATATTATGATTTTTTAAACGAATTGAATAAACAAATTATTTATTAGAGCATTTGTCGTCAGAAAAATTCGTTTTTTTAATGTCAGTCTTTTCAGTTGGGTACTTCATGACAATTTCAACAACATTCACAATAAATTGATAAATTTGATGATTTCTCCAAACAAATTTTATCAACAAATGCATTCATCAGGTATTTGTCTACAGAAAAACTCGTTTTTTTTCTATGTCAACTTTTTTAACTAGGAAGTTCATGATAACTTCAGGAAAATTCAGAATTTTTTGATCAATTTTATGATTCTTGTAAACAAATACATTAATCAGGCATTTCATTAGGCTTACATTAATCAGTGGGGCATCTGTCAACGGAAAACTTCTGTTTTGTTTTGTTGCCAGACTTTTAATTTAGATCTTCATAATAAATTCGCAACATTCATGATGAGTTGATAAATTTTATAATCACGAAGGAATAATAAGGAGACCCAACTGCTAGTGGGAAGCCTCTTCAAACTGGCAATAGAAACATTACCGTAAGAGGTAGGCACATTACACGAAGATCTTAAATTTTCGTGCACAGGTGCGCAGTTGTCCTCTTCTTGTATATAGAAAAGTGTGCGAGGGAGAAAGTTTGTCAACTTGACGTAAGTTAGAGGTTCTGTTCTTTTGTTGTTCATCATACGAAATATACACGAAATAAATACATAAACAGTATTTTCCGTACTTGTTTGAAAAATGTGTAAACGCATTTTGAGAAGGAAAAGTATAGGTAAGTACCTTTTAAATTTGTAATATGATAAAGAACTAATGTAAGTAATATAACTTGATTGAAAAGTTTCAAGTTTTTCGAAACGTAAACATGAAAAATATTATAATTTCATTAAGGCAATGTGACGAGAGAGTCACATGACCATACCCTGATAACCATAGTTATCAGTGACCGAAATGGGGGGGGGGGGGCTGGCGTGATTTTTCTAAACTAATACAATTTTTCCAAATTCATCATACCTACTTTTCATAACTTCAAATGCGCTTAACTGCGCCTCCCACTAAAAAAATTTGCGCCACCAAATTAACACAGATATTATATTTTGAAGGGGGCAGCAGTGTAACACAGGTGTTAAATCCTCAACAGGGATGTGTAATTTAAAGATAAGGACATGGATTCTTTCGTCTTCAAATGCGCTCATATGCGCCATAATTTTTTTTTGAAAATTTTGAAAATTGCACACGAGATGGAGGTAACAAAATTTTACGAATGATGACCAACAAAATAAAAAGTTTACAATCTGCATTGATAAAGTAACTTTCCTATGGGGTTTCAAATGCGCTCAAATGCGCCACTTTAAAAATTAACCAAAAACAATAATCAACCCCCCAAATAACACTTGCTACCGATAACCTACCCGATGATATCTCCAAATAACTTAAATTGCAGTTAAAATGTATAATGATCTCTCTGATAGGATTTCAAATGTGCTCATGTGCGCCACTTTAGAAATTGAAAAAAAACCATAATCAACCCCCTCATTTCAAATTGTTATCGATCCAAAACCCGATGATATCTAAAAATAACTTGAATTGAAAAATAAAAATTTATAATGATCTTTTCGAATAGGATTTAAAATGCGCTCATGTGCGCCACTTTCGAAAATGACAAAAAACCATAATCAACCCCCTCATTACCACTTGTTACGATCAACTATCCAATGATATCTCCAAATAACTTAAATTGCAGTATAAAATTTCAAATTGTTATCATTTCAAATTGTTATCGATCCACCACCCGATAATATCTCCAAATAACCTTAATTGCAGAATAAAAATGTATAATTGTCTCTTCATATAGGATTTCAAATGCGCTAATATGCGCCCCTTACGATATTAAAAAAAAACACACATTCAACTCCCTTATCACCACTTGTTACGATCCACTATTCGAGGATGTCCCCAACTAACTTAAATTGCCGTATAAAAATTTATAGGAATCTTTTCGGATAGTATTTCAAATGCGCTCACATGCGCCACTTTCAAAATTGACAATAAACCATAATCAACCCCCTCATTACCACTTGTTACGATCCACTATTAAATGATGTCTTCAAATAACTTAAATTGCAGTATAAAAATTAATAATGACCTCTTAGGATAGGATCTATTAGAATCTTACCTTTTAGGATCGTAACAAATGGTAATGAGCGGGTGGTTTATGTTTTTTTGTCAATTTTCATAGTAGCGTATTTGTGAGCATTTGAAACACTATCCGAAAAGATTAATATACATTTTTATACTGCAATTTAAGTTATTTGGAGACATTATCGAATAGAGGATCATAACAAGTGGTAGTGAGCGGGTTGATTGTGGTTTTTTTTTGTCAATTTTGTAAGTGGCACAAATGAGCGCATTTGAAATCCTATACTTAGAGGTCATTATGAATGATTATACTGCATTTTAAGTTATTTGGAGACATCATCGAATAATAGACCGTAACAAGTTGTAATGAGGGGGTTGATTATTATTTTTTGTCAATTTCGAAAGTGGCGTATATGAGCGCATTTGAAACACTATCCGAAAAGATTATTATAAATTTTTATACTGCAATTCAAGTTATTTGGAGACATCATCAAATAGTGGATCATAACAAGTGGTAGTGAGGGGGTTGATTATGGCTTTTTGTCAATTTTAAAAGTGACGCATATGAGCGCATTTGAAATCCTATCCGAAGAGGTCATTATGAATGTTTATACTGCATTTTAAGTTATTTGGAGATACCATCGGGTAGTGAGTCGTAACAAGTGGTTGTGTGGGGGTTGATTATGGTTTTTTGTCAATTGTGAAAGTGGTGCATATGAGCGCATTTGAAATCCTATCCGAAGAGATCATTATAATTTTGTATACTGCAATTTAAGTTATTTGGAGATATCATTGGATAGTGGATCATAAAAAGTGGTAATGAGGGGGTTGGTTATGTTTTTTTGTCAATTTCAAAAGTGGCGCATATGAGCGCATTTGAAATCCTATACGAAGAGATAATTATAAATTTTTATTTTTCAATTTAAGTTATTTGGAGATATCATCGGGTGATAGATCGATAACAATTTGAAATGAGGGGGTTGATTATGGTTTTTTTTCAATTTCTAAAGTGACGCATATGAGCACATTTGAAATCCTATCAGAAAGATCATTATACATTTTAACTGCAACTTAAGTTATTTGGAGATATCATCGGGTAGTCGATCGTAACAAGTGGTTGCGTGAGGGTTGATTATGATTTTTTGTCAATTGTGAAAGTGGCGCATATTAGCGCATTTGAAATTCTATCTAAAGAGATCTTCATACATTTTTATATTAAAATTTAAGTTGTTTGGAGATATCATCGGGTGGGTTATCGGTAGCAAGTGTTATTTGAGGGGTTGATTATTGTTTTTTGTTACTTTTGAAAGTGGCGCATCTGAGCGCATTTGAAACCCCATAGGAAAGTCACTTTATCAAAGTGAATTGAAAACTTTTTATTTTGTTGGTCATCGTTCGTAAAATTTCGTTACCTCTGCCTCGTGGGCAATTTTCAAACAAAAATTATGGCGCATATGAGCGCATTTGAAGAGTAAAGAATCCATGTCCTTAACTTTATATTGCACATCACTTTTGAGGATTTAACACCTGCGTTACACTACCCCACCTGTAAAATATGATATCTTTGTTAACTTGCTGGCGCAAATTTTTTTAGTGGTAGCGCATTTGAGCGCATTTGAAGTTATGAAAGATAGGTATGATGAATTTGAAAAATGTAATTAGTTTAGAAAAATGACGCCAGCCCCCCCCCCCCCATTTTGATCGCTGATAACTCGGTTATCAATGTGGCGCAACATTTTTTCTATATGGCGCATATGAGCGCATTTGAATCCCCATAGAAAACTCCCTTCATCAACGCGGATTTCAAACTTTTTATTTGGTTGGTCATCCCCTTCGTAAAATTTTGTTACCTCCATATCTTGGGCAATTTTTAAAATTTTTTTAAAACTATGGCGCATTTGAGCGCATTTGAAGACGAAATAATCCACGTTCTCAACTTTATATTGCACATCACTGTTGAGTATTTAACACCTGAGCTACACTGCCCCCTCCATAATATGATATCTTTGTTAATTAGCTAGTGCAACATTTTTTAGTGGAGGCGCATTTGACCGCATTTGAAGTTATGAAAGATTGGTATGATGAATTTGGAAAAGGTTATTAGTTTAGAAAAAGCATGCCAGCCCCGCCCATTTCGATCGCCGATAACTCGGTTATCAATGTGCTGTGATTTTTCAAATAGGGGGGGGGGGGTTTCCCCGCAGTAAAGCCTGAATTAACTTCTGCAGCTTTGTGTTGCAAAAATTGTAATCGGTGGCGCATTTGAGCGAATTTGGGGCGCAATACAGTGGGCTATAGAAAACACAATTATTAAGAGTGGAGGGGGGTGGGGGCTAGTGTAACTGACCTCTTATTATGAATGTTGCTGAAATTCTAATAGAGTTCCTAACTTAAAGACAGGCATTGAAAACCCCGAATTTTTCGGCCGGAAAATGCCCGAATAATGTATTTGTTCATTAAATTTGTTTTTGAAAAATCATAGGATTAATCAATAAGTTATGAATTTTGCTCAAATTATCATAAAGTACCTCATTTAAAAAATGTAGATCGAAGAAAAAAGAATTTTTCTAGTGAAAAATGCCTGATCACTGCATTTGTTTATTAAATTTGTTGAAAATATAAAGAATTATAATCTTAAGAGAAATTTTTTTAAATATATAATTTTCATTCAAATTTCTAGCAATATAATTAGAAAAAAGGTATGATTATGGAAAATCATAGAAAACATTTTTTCAACCAATAATTTGTTTATAAAAACTTTTGTTGTTTAATATGTAAAATTGAAACATCTTTATCTAAGATTACTCTATGAAACTTTGGCGATTTCAACACTTTTCCTGTTATTGACGAGCACTGGGAACATCAAATAGATAAAATGTCCATTTTTTCGTTATATTTGTTTATTTATAAAAAATTTAAAACATAATTGAAAAATCAAGCTCGTCACCTCTCTTAGAAATCTTAACAGCTTTTTCCAAATGTTTTTGTTCAAATCATTCAATATTTGTGGGCTGTACGTTATATGAACTCCCATATAACACAACGCTGCTGAAGGTTGGTTGAATTTCTCAGCATAAAACACTAACCAGCTATAACTCTTTGTT
>NC_046658.1:68082184-68093361 GCF_010883055.1 Belonocnema kinseyi
AAACCCTCATTATTCGAAGTTTCGTGTGTCACTGAGGTAGGGATTTAATTTAAAAGATAAAAAAAGGTAAGGCTGAGGTGTTGACCGTATGTGCTAAGTTTAAATCAAATAAATAAAATGGAAATGATCAAATTCAGTTTTTGTAATCTGAATTAATAATATGAATTGTAATAATATATATTTATGGAAATGATATACAAGTTGAGATGCAAATTCGAGTGCGAAGAACGAGATACGTAATGAGAATGTATTCATTAAAGCCGAAGGAGCTTCAACAAAAAAGAAGCCACTATCACCAAATTACTGTTGTCGATGTTTTGACCTTGAGTTTGAAAAAATCTGTGCACACTTGAGAGATAGATACAAATACCGAGCGCTGAGCGCGATGTTAATACATTATCGAGCGCGAGAACCAACAGTCGCTCGTCGTAGGCGCGCTCAAACATGAGAGCCACGCCATGAGAATCTGCCCGCCAAGCAGGCAGATTTTTTTCACAATATTTACCTATTATATATGAAATATTATACTCTTTTTAAGTGTTTATGCATACAAATAATTCCAAAAATAACAAACTACTAAAAGTAGCATTCAATTTTGTACAATTTATTCACATACATACAACTCCCAATCAGTGAGAATTATTTACCAGAAGTATCGCACAAGCCAGATCATTACAGAATTATTATTTGCAAAATTTGTCAAGATTATTAAAGGAAACTATATTTATAAGCATCTTTATTAATACAAAATTTGAAAAAAGTGGAGGTGTCGAGAATCGAACAAGCAACTTACCACTTACGAGGAAGAAACGCTACTGCATGAGCTATCGGTCGATGGGAATTGTTTTTCGTCGAATTTTATATCGCCTGTGTAGAATATTGGAAAGTAATTTCCCCTAAAACCGCGAAAAAGCGCATGTTATTACTTTGGAAAAGTAATTTATTAATCTATTACGAACTGAAACTGAAAACTACAATTAGTGGTCCCATCTAAACAGTTAACAACTTATACTCAAGAATTAGATGTGATTAATATAAGTTAGGAAATATGGAACTAAATCCTACTGCTCTGTTTCACTCCCAACAATATCTTTTATTCCAATAATTCTTTCTTTTTTCCTACAATAATTTTGTATTATTTATCCCAATGCTGATTACTTTATAATTATTGTATATATAATGATCTTCTATAAGAAATGCTCTATAGTAGCAAAAAAATTATAGAAAATTCATTATAGGAAAATCATTATAGGCCTATACTAAGTATATTTTAAACTTTTCACAAGGCCAGTTTGCAATTCCGAATATGAAAGTCGCTTTTATTCCTTTTTTTGATGTCAATTTTTTGTATTACCCATTTTAATTCGTACAGTTTTTTTTAATACTACACATTATATCAATAATAATCTAGCTGCAGGGTATGTCAGCAGTATTTTCATTTATTCTAATGGCGGATAGAAAAACATTCAAATCGAAAAGTCGCTAAACATTTTTGGGTCCGTTGCGTTTTTAAGGTACTACGGGTCATTGAAATTGTATTTAGATGCACAGTAACTAGCAAATGTGCGTGCGATTCCGAAAACCAGTGACTTTAACAGCGGTAACTTCACCTTGTATCAAGCACTAAAAAATAACAACTGCGATTACGATTTTAAGTGTCTGTTTGAATCGGATGATCTCAAGTTTTATCGAAGCATACGAGGTGTGTTCAAAAAATAAGGTGACTTTATGATTTTCTCAAAAAATATTCATTTATTCCTCAATATTTATGTTGTCCCCTTCAAAGTAATCCCCCTCAGATATAATACATTTGTACCAACGCTTTTTCCAATCATCGAAGCTCTTCTGATAATCATTTTGTGGTATAGCCTTGAGTTCTTTCAGCCATGCAGTTTTTATCTCCTCAATCGTTGAAAATAGATGTCCTTTCATGGGTCTCTTCAGTTTTTGGAAAGGAAAAAAGTCACTGGGGGCCAAATCCGGTGTATATCATTATTGACTTCATGCAACATCTCTTGAGCGATGGTCATGCGATGGATCTTTTGATCAAAATTAAGCAGTTTTGGAACAAATTTCGCTGACATACGTCTCATGCCCAAAACGTCCGAAAAGATAGCATGGCATGAGCCAGCCGATATGCCAACATCTTCAGCAACTTCTCTGATGGTAATTCGGCGATTTTTCAACACCATTTCTTCCACTGCTTGAACGTTTTCATCTGTGGTTCACGTGCTGGGACGTCCAGGGCGAGGTTCGTCTTCGACATCCTCTCGGCCTTCTTGGAACAGCTTGTACCACTTATACTCACTTTTCTTACTCAAAGTACACTCACCGTATGCAACTGTCAACATTTCAAGAGTTTTAGAGCACTGGATTCCATTTTTCACACAAAATTTAATGCAAACTCTTTGCTCCATTTTTTTCGAAAGAAGAAAATCGCCGAGCACACCAAACCCTTCTAACCTTCAACACCTCTGCCAGAAAAACAACACGAGCTATATAGTCAAAACTGTGAACATATGATCGTGACGAGTGTACCAACACAACAAAACAAAAAATTTAAAACTTGAATGTACGTAGCCCGCGAAAATTGAAAAGTCACCTTACTTTTTGAACACACCTCGTAAAATAACTTTACAAAAAATTAATTTTTTTATTTAAACATGTTTTAGATCAAATATTCGCTCATCGAAATTCGCTACATCAAAGAGATGTTAATGTAGGCTTGAGTCATCGAAATTTAATGATCGAAGCACAAATAATTTCAGTGAGCCGAGATAATTCGCACATTATGGGAAATAATCAGCGACCGTCCCTGATTAATAGAGGATTCAATCAGACATTTGTAATTCTCTGAATTTGTTTAAAAGCATGGAATTATTTTTAACAATTTTCAAATTCAGCAAATTTTGTTGCGGGTGAACTGCTACTGAATTAAGAAGCACTCGTTCTTTTTAATTCTGCAGAATTCTACGATTGTTGTTGCATTCAATTAAAATCTTTTGATTTTTAAAAAACTTTTTTAATTTTTCTAAAAATCTTTAGAATTTATGTTGAATTATTGAAAATTCTTCAAGTTTTTTTAATTCTGCGGAATTCTCTCGATTTCTTAAAATTATACAGATTTAAAGAAACGAGTGCTAGTTTAGTAGTAGCTCACCGGCGACCTAATTTGATGAGTTTCGAAATATGTAGTTGAAAAGAATTCCCTGTTTTCAGAAGAACAGAGAAAAATTGAAATAAATCAAGAAATATCCTGAATTATTAAAGAGGATTCAAATATCTTTAACAGAATTCACAACATTACAAATGAATTCTAAGAAATCGAGAGAATTCTGCAGAATTCAAAAGACTAAGGAGTTCAAATTAATTCAATCTGTATTCTAAATATTTCACTAAAAATCAAAAACCTTTAAAAGAACTCAAATGATTCAAGTCAATTCAAAGATTTACGCAGGATTCTGCAAAATTAAAAAACAAGTGTGCATCCTAAGCCAGTAACAGTTCACCCGTCGTCTAAAGTTTCTAAATTTAGAAATAGATGAAAAGAATTTCAGGTTTTTAGAAGAATTCCGAAGATTAAAAATAAATCAAGTTATGTCATAAATATTTAAAGAGAACTCTTTAAAATTTGGAAAAGAATTCAAAAGATTACTTGAAAGAGTTTAAAAGAATTCAAATTTGGAAATACATTAAAACTCTTCTATTGCGCCGGTTTTTGTGGCTGTCGGTGTGTGGAAACAAACCGGTTAGAGCGCCTTCCGCTTTTGTTTGTTCGCGCCTGACCGCCCGCCTGCGTGGCAACTGCAGACCCCGAGCATATCGCGCAGCTCCTGTTACACCTGGGGCGCGGCCTCCATTCTTGGAATGGCTATAGAAGGGAGGGCTATTGAAGCATCTCACTGTAGTTAAGAAGAATTCTATGCTTACAGAAGAATTAAGAGAATTCAAAACATTTCATGAAATTCTACCTTACTCAGGGACAGTCACTGATTTCCATTTTTTCCATACACCGAATTTCGGTGAGTCAATATTTTATCTGGGAAATGTTGAAATAATAATATGTTGCATTATAAGGGATAAACCACAGCGATTGTTTTGAAGATAACTCATCTTTTTGCCTTAAAAATTCAACAGTTTGCTTAAAAAATGTGTGTATTTCTTGAATGAAAAATGTTTTTTGATTAAAATTTGAACTATTTTCTTGAAAATTCGTTTTTTTGGTTCGAAAACGTAACTTTTTATTTATAAATTTCATCTTTGGTGAGCAAAAATGCAACTTTGGTTGAAAATTAATCTGTTTAGGTTGAGGTTTCAGCAGTTTGATTGAAATTTTGTTGTTTTTTAAAAAATTAATGTGACTGCTTTCAATATATGATTAAAATCTGTTTTGGTTGAAATATCAGCATAATATGATTTTTTAACCAAATAAGATTTTTGATTAAAAAAGAAAAAATATTTCAACTAAATTGTTGAATTTTCTAACATTATAATATTATTTTCAACAAAGCAGTTGCATTTTTCTCAACAAAAAAAAAGTAATTCATAATGAAAAATGATAAATTTTCGATCCAGAAAGACGAATTTTAAACAAAATAGTTGAAATATTAATCAAAACAGATTTTTCAGTCAAATAATAAAATTTCTAATCCAAAAATAATTTAAATTGTTTCAATACTTTTTTCAATTTATGTATGAACTTGAATTAAGATGAATTCTAATTAAAAATTTACTACCAAACAGTTTAATTTGCAAGTAAATCGATAATATTAATATATAATATTAAATTTTAATGCATACTTACTAATTTGATTAAAAAGTTAAATTTATGTGTTATTATTAAATTACTTGCCTAAGCAGTTGGCAAAATTTGAGGTTAGAATTAGAGGTTTCCATAAACTACTTAGAACAACTTCTGTAGAATAAACAACTAAAAGGTAATCACAATCCATTTTTGCTTTTTAATGTATTCTGTAATAAATTATAAGTACATTGTGCCATTTTATTTTGATAAACTCCATTGGATATTCCTTGTCCCAGTATCGGCTTCTTTAGTGTCCCACTTGAGGATATGTTCCAAAATTCGTGTCCCACTTATGGGCAATCTGACTAGCTTAAAAAATATCCATTTATACTAATTAACTATTAAATTAATTATGTATCTTTTGTTCTAATCGATCAAATAATGTCTTAGCCACTTATTATAACGGTTTTTGTACAAAAAATTCTAATTCCCCATTTTAAAACTGTGTTCATGTGGGTTAGGTTTTCCTAACTGTCCCAGTAATGGTCAGTTTACATTATTACTTTTCGCGATCTCACGCATACTTGCAAGTAAATATGCTTTTACATATAATTTCAATGCCCTGTCTGTAGTATCCAAAATACGCAATGGACCCAAAAGTATTTCCTGACTTTTCGATTTAATTTTTTCTCTCTATCTGCCATTATAAAGAACGACAATGTTCCTGGGACACCCTGTATAATCTAAATCGTTAAAATAAGAAAACGGGTTTTATAAACTCCTTTTAGTTTTTTTTAGAATGGATTTTCAAAAATCGCGTTTTGGCATCTAAAGCTTAGGTCCA
The DNA here is from genome assembly GCF_010883055.1 of Belonocnema kinseyi. Classification (NCBI taxonomy): domain Eukaryota; kingdom Metazoa; phylum Arthropoda; class Insecta; order Hymenoptera; family Cynipidae; genus Belonocnema; species Belonocnema kinseyi. The sequence continues at coordinate 68,087,773 of NC_046658.1, forward strand.
TGTTCTATTTTTTCCTTTGATGGGTACAGTTGCTGAAATATCAGTTAACAGGTTTAGACCGCGCAACCTTATAATTTAATTAATTAATTGAGAGGATGTTATAGAAATTGAAAGCGTAAAATAAAATGAAAGAGATAAAATAAGAACAAGATTGTGCAACATTTTGAACTATGTGTAACCTAAACCAACATAATGTATTCTTAAAGATGAAACAATTTATGGCTTCAAAGTGTAAAATTAGTGACAATTCGTACAGCTTAATCAAAGAACGCATTTAAGTAACATTTAAAGTTTTATAAAACGATAAGGGGCAGATAAGTTAAATATAAAAGGCAAACAAAGTAAAATATCATCATCTGAAGCGTCTAATTCTGTGTATGAAATGTCGGTTAAGATATATTTAAATCTTTTAATTGTTTGTGTCATTCTATCTCATGGAATTATTGGGATTTGTCATAGAGAGGAAAAGTTGCCTTCCTAGAAGGCTAAAACTGCTCTAATTTTTTGAAATATTTTCAATATCGTTTACTTCTCTTTTTTGAATAAAAGTTGTAGTTTCGATATTTTCCAGCAACGCCTAAAAATGATTGAAAATAGAAAAACCACGAAATTCATAATAAGACAAATGATCAAAAAAGAAGGGTCTAGTTGGATGAGGATGTGAACTTTTTGGGAAAAAAGTTCTCTTCTGTTCCTTTTTTCAAAATGAGTCAATTATTATCAATCATATGCATATCGTTATTACATTCTCATCAGAGAAGGTGTTAGATTTGTGTAACATTTGACCCCCCCAATTTCATCAAATGTCCACGTTCTCAGACCCTCTGAATCCGAAAAACAGGTTTTTACGAATATGTCTGCCTCTATGCCTGCCTCTGTGTATGTATGCATGTATGTATGTATGTATGTATGTATGTGAACACGATGACTTTTGAACAAAATAATCTTTAAGATTGCCCTTTATTACACTCGTTTAGTATCCTAAACTAAAGGTTTTTGGATAACCATTTTGGATAAAAATTCAAAAAGTAGGCACATTTTGAATATTTTTGAGACCACTTTCTTCAAAATTCAAAGATTATCTGTACGGTTATTCATAGTATTCAAAAAGTCGAATAATTTATCCTAATTTCTTTTTTTAATAAATAAAAAATTACCAGAGTTTAGAGCATTTACAACATTTCAAAAAACACACGAACATGAACATTTTATGCCAAATAACGCACGATATAAAAAAAAGTCAAGGAAAAAAAATGTTTATTTTTGAATGCCCTACAAGATTATCACAAAAACTTTTTGAATTTTTTTGAAAAATCAAAAATTCAAATTTTGACAACATTGAAAATAATGAAAAATCCAAATATTATATTTTTCGGCCAAACTGTGCAAAATAGGTGAAAGATGAATGCACAAAAATTGTGCATTCGAAAAAGCTTTACAAATTTGTTATCAACTACTTTTTTATAGGATGAGTAATTTTTCCTTCAATCATGAAAAACGTCATTAACAGTGAAAAAAATGTGCCCGCTGCTGATTAAAACTAAAAACAGAACTATCAAAAAATTATTCATGTTTTTGTCAAAAGGTTCACGTTTCGAGACTCCCTGAATCCAAAGAATAGGTTTTTACGAATGTCTCTATCTGTATGTCTATCCATCTGTCGTCATGTCCGCCCGTCTGTCTGTCTGTGAGCAGGATAACTTTTGTAAAAATAAATCTACTAGACTGGCTTTTGGTACTCTTTTAGTGCCCTAACTAAAGGTTCAAGTTAGCGCATTTTAAATATTTTTGAAACCATTTTTTCAAAATTCAAGAACTCTCTGTACGGTCGTACATAGTATTTAAAAAGTTGAACAATTTATCTAATGACTTTTTTCATAAAATAAAAAATTATTAGAGTTATAGCATTTAGAAAATTCCAAAAAACACACGAAAATGAATCTTTTAAGCCAATTAACGGACGATATGAAAAAATGGCAAGAGAAGAAAAAGTTTGATTTTTAAATGCCATAGAACATTATCATGACAACTTTTTGAATTTTCTTGATAAATCAAAAATTAAATTTTGACAGCATGAAAAATAATGGAAAATCCCACTTAAATTTTTTTTAGCACCATTTTCGCAGTACTTCAAATACTGTCAAATACAATAATGCATTTTCAAAAACAACCGCATGGTTTCGCCGGGAGCAGGTGCTAATCTGAAAAATTGCAACCCGCTCTCTGCGAAATCGCGGTAAAATTTCAGCCACAAACACGTCTCACGACCATGAGATAGTTGGTTACAGCCTGTAACGCCATCAATACGACAATCCGGCAAAAGTTTCGAGCACTCTGAGAACACGGAGCGATCCAAGGACTACCGCCTTCTGCATTTTCTCCCATTTTTTCCTTCACAAGCTTTTAGGTACTGCAAACGATACCAAAAATAGTACTTTTCAGAATAGGCCGTACAATTTTTACTTAGGGTACAGCCTACTATAAAATAACTTGGACTGTGATCTGATTAGTTGATGGACATTACCATCTGTACTTTATGGTACGATGAGTGCAGTGAATCTAATTTTGGCATTTAAACGTAAACTTGAACTAACTGGTATGATGAAAAATAATGTGTGACTTGTCTCGACTATTGAAATAGATTGGAAGGGATTGGATTCGAGTTGATTGAAATAAATTGGGTTGGAATGGGTGAGAATGAATTGGACTGGAATGGATTGGAATATATTGGATTGGATTAAAGTGGATTAGCATGAATTGGATTGAGTTGGAATAAATTGGATTGAAGTAGATTGAAGTGGATTTGCATTGGACTGGTATGGATTGGATTGAAGGGGATTGAAATGGATTTGATTGGCTTGGACTGATATGCGTTTCATTAAAATCGAAGCAGTAGATTGGAATGGATTTAAATGGATTGACTTGAGATGGATTGGAGTGAAGTGAAATGGATTGGAATGAATGGGATTGAATTTTATTGGTGGGAATTGGATTCAATTGGTTTGTATTGGAGTGGCTTATATTCGATTGGAATGGATTGAAATTATTCGGTCTGGATAAGTATGGATTGGATTAGAAATGATTAAAGTGGATTAGAATGTATTGGAGCTTGTGAATTTTACAGTACTTGCCGTCGGCTCATCTTCGAGTGGTTTCCGGCTTCTCTTCTGCTCATGTACGGCTCACCTTCAAATCGCCTCCGACTTGCTCACTAAAGAAATTCGAGAAAATACATTTCATTTTTAAAAAATAAGTTTAGAAAAATTAAAAAATTATATGTTAGTTCGACGTATATTATACTCAAAAAGGGAACACAAGTAATTTCTGCAGATTATGCTTATAATATTCTTTTTCACTGCCAAAATGAATAAGTAAAGCATAGTCATTTTTTCACTCATACAAAAAATGAGAAAAATTCTCAGAATTTAAAGCTTCAATAAAAATATAAAGAAGAAAATATTAAAAGGTTGGAAAAAAATGTAAGGGGGTTTTGGTCTTATGAAAAGGCAACATGTCCGTATTATTAGAATTTCACAGTCAAATTTTTTTTCGCCTTAACCTAATGAATATATCTCTAACGTAACCTACTTACTGTAAAATAAATTAAAAACTCTGCTGAATGATTAATTTATCATACTTGCAGAGAACTCATCAAATCTTCACTTTCGAAAGAAACGTATGATTGATCACACGTTCTTAGGACACAACCAATATATCAAAGCAGATGGTATCCACATTGTGAAAATTTTGCGCCATGGAATTAAAGTTGGTGCAGGTATTATACTATCGCCTAAACATACCTTAACTGCTATAGTATGTTCAGATGAAGCTTTAACGGGGTACAGAGTTGTATCTGTTATTCAAGATCACAATGTAGAAGAAAGATTCATCCAAGGATCTCTTACATTGCTCGTGATTATACCACCTATCTCATTCGAAAGTCCATTACTGAATCGAGAAACATCTCTTTATCAAGGACCTGTTGTACCGCCACTGGCTACTATCTTAGCTTGGCAACCCACGAGATCAAATCACATCTCTGATCAATGAGTAATTACGCATGTACCGATATTCTATCTCCAGAATTGTGATGATTATTACAAATTTTCAAATCAGATAATTACAGTAGACAATATCTGCACTACTCAATTATCTAGGGAAAATCGATAACTCGTGAAGATATCGGTTATGTCTTCGTTGTGAATAACAAACTGTTTTGCTGTTCTCGTTTATTCTGGAAGCATTAAAAATTATGATAGTCCGGATGTTTTTTTACGCATGAATGGTAATGCATATCATAGATGGATTGCAACACATATTGCACCCTATTTACATAACCAAGTGAATAGACATCGGTTAGATGATTCTCGAGAAAATTTTACGGTTCATGTCCAAGGGAGCAGGAGACGCTACCACTTTTCTTCTTCTTCTTCTTCTATTGCTTCTTCTCCTTCTCCTCCCTGTCCTTCTCCTTCATCAACTTCTTTGTTTTCTTCTTCAGGTGGCCGCTAGTAAAAATTGCTCTCATTGCAGTGTCACAGCGATCGTATTGGCTTTTTGTAAAAAAATCATGTTAAGCCTAACACTATCTTTAATTTAATAGAACAAAAGATCTTTTTATAATGTTTTTTCAACTAATGGATCGGAATTTAAAAAAGTTTACTACTATTTTGACCCTTAACCTAATGTAATAAAAAATTATTTTTTTATGTGATAAACGCTTTATTTTTTAAAGTGATAACCATTATCGAATAAAGTTATATATTGCTAAAAAATTACACTGCTTTTTAGTTTATTTCGTTTCCCAGATTTTTATTTTATAAGTTTTATTGTTTCAGACTTAAGGTTTTGACTTCCAAAAATATAATCTTTTAGGTATTTAGAACAACAACAAGAGCAACGATAATGATAAGAGGTTGCATTAACTACAGCTTCTGCTGCTTATGAATATTTCACACTATTACGCTTTATTCAAGAACATCGTATTTTCCTTACACATTTACAAAACGTGTCAGTAAATTGAAAGTGATTCGTCCTTTAAGTGATATATTGCGTTTTTGAGAAAAAGATGTTTTTATTTTCAACAATTAAAAATCTCATTTTTTTCGATAATGACGCAAAATATGAGTAGCAGTTTACAGTTCAAAAATTTTCAGCTTCCTGAAATCTATTAAATTTTACCCTTTTGAAGAACATGTTCCATGAGATTATTAAATAAAATTCAAGAAATATAATTTTTACTGATTGAGAATATTATTTTTCACGAAAACAAAACAAAAAAGGAATAGAAATTCAAAGTTCAAAATTGGTCCTCTTCCTGAAATCTAGAAAAAGTATAAAAGTATATTAATGCGACTAAAATAATATTTAGTTTGACGAACTTCCGGAAAAAATTATATTTCTTAAATTTTAGAGATAAAGATCAATTTTCTCTACTTTAAAGCTCAGGAACCTTAATAATATCCTAGAACATGTTCTTTACATAATTATTGAACCAAAAACACACGATTTTCGAAAATAAAATGTTATAGTTCGTTAAAGTAAATGGTATTTTTGTCGATTTTTGCATAGTTTTAGAAAAATGTATTA
>NC_046658.1:68093461-68101183 GCF_010883055.1 Belonocnema kinseyi
GGAGAAAGCTTAAAAATTACAATATTCACATTATGTTTGTCATTTATTGTAAATAGTTTGAGCGCTCTTGTGTTTTTAATTTGCTAGTTCGCCAGATTTGCAAGATTTGCCAGATGAATTGGCAGGTTTTTAAGACGAAAAAAAGTCACCGTTCTCGGCTGACCGGGAAAATCTCAAGATATAAATCGCATCTAGAACGTTTGGAACTACATGAAACAAAAGTCAGTAAAAACGATCCTGCGACCAAGTAAGAGCTACTCGTAATTCGTATACTCAATCATATTTGGAAACATTGGCGAAAGATAAAGAGAAAAGTTGAAAACTGTTTAAGCAGTATTCCTTGTCGAATTAAAGCTGTATTATCTGCTAAAAGTTGCTATATGAAATACTGATTATTAGGTCAAAGCTAAAAAATTACTTTTTTATCATTTAAAATAAGATACACAAGATAATGAAGCTTCTATACGAAGAGGCACAATGTTCATACAGTTTTCGATTTCAAACTTTATCTCTGGGCAATGTTTCCAAATGTGATAGAGTATCCGAATTAGCTCTTATTTGGTAGTGGAATCGTGCTTACTTTTTTTCTTTCATGAAGTTCTGAGCGTTCTAGATGGGATTCATATCTTAAGATTTTCCCGGTCAGTCGAGAACGTTGACTTTTTTTCGACCGAAAATGTGATAATTCAAAGGGCTAATCTGGCAAATCTAGCGAACTAAGAGTTTAAAAACACAAGAAGATTTAAAGTACTTATATTAAACAATATGATACATCATCATACTGTATGATACAATCTGATACATCAGCATACTATAGTATGCTGATTGTATTGTATTGTATAAATACAATACAACAGCATGCACTGTGATACAGTATGATGGCGTCCCGAATTACACTATGATACACTATAGTAATTTACATTCTTAAACATACAATATTTTTCTTTTCTTTAGAGCTGTTTCTTATCATCTCAAGAATAATATTATTAACAAAAATATGCAATTTAGCAATATTTATTAATGATATATTATTAATGATTATATGATGTTTTTAAAACAATGATATTTATGTTGATGAATGACAATCCATTGTGTTAGGATATTATTCTTCAAACGAAAAGGAATAACTGTGTAGAAAATATATTTTTTTAAATATTTGTGGAGAATTTAATTCTATCACGTATGTACCAACTGTTTAAAACTTTAGATGGATTTGAACCTGCCTATGTCGAAGTTATTTTATATGACGACTAGCTGTGCCCTGTGGCGGCAGCTTCGCCGCCGCGGAACGGCCGCTCTAATTAATAATATACATCGATAACAAACGAAAATGCCATACAAGGTATATAAAGTTATACAAACATTTAAAACACATGAAGCAGAACTTTTTATCACTTAAGACTAACTTAACTTATTAATGGGCTACGCTTTTAAAAGTCAAATTTTTTATTTGCCTTCGATATTACTTACATGTTTTCTCTTGATATTAAGTTTGAATATGTAATACTAAAATGGAATCAACATAAAATTTTAAGTATTTATTGTAAAATTTGAGGTTCGAAAAATGCGAATTCGATAGTGAAATTAAAATTTAACTTGTAAAAAACATTAAGAAAGTAAAATTAAAAAAAAAACCTTAATACAGAACATGAAAACTGTATTCCCGAATTTTGATTATAAAAATTGTGTTTAAACTGTCGAGTTCCGTTTCCAGAAATTACAAATAACTTGTTAAATGCATACAAAGCGGCAGGAAAAATCTAAATGCGAAAAAAAATGAAAAACTGTAAAACACAAAATGAAAAAAGGCGTTTTTGAATTCTAAATCATAAAACTCGTACTCAAGTCGTAGAATTTAGTTTTGAAAAAAGCGAAGTCTAGTGAAAAATTTGCTGCAGATTGGTCAAAAACTGCGGCTGTGCCCCCACGCCTATCTTCAGCCTCCACTATATTTGCTCATTCTCTTACGATCTGTTTGGAAGCCCAAAGAATGTGTGAAAAATTTCGTCCCAATTGTCAAAAACAGAATTTTCATAAGCATTATACGTTTTAGGCCACTTGATGTTTTATATATTTAAAAAACTGTGATCCCTCCCCCTCTCTATCATCCCCCAATACTGTGACGACCTATCCGGGAACCCCAAGAATATACGTGTCAAATTTGATGCCGATTGGTCAAAAACTGCGACTGCGTCTCCCCCATCTTCATCCCTCATATTACACCCCCCCCCCATACTCTTAGACCTGCCTAGGAGTCCAAAGAATATGTTTGCAGAATTTGGTACTGAATGTCTAAAACTGGATTTTTATAAACATCATACGTTTTAGGCCACTTAATTTGATATATTTCAAAAACTGTGACTCCTCCCTCTACCCATCATCCCCGAATACTCTTACGACCTATCCGGGAGACCCAAGAATATGTGTGAACAATTTGATGCCGATTGGTAAAAAACTGCTACTGTGTCCCACCCATCTTAATCCCTCATATGCCCCCCCCCCTCCATACCCTTATGACCTGTCCAGGAGCCCATAGAATATGTGTGCACAATTTGTTGCTGATTGTCTAAAACTGGATTTTCATAAACATCATACGTTTCAGCCCACTTGATTTTAAATATTTCAAGGCTGTGACCCCTCCCCCTCTCCATCATCCCCTAATACTCTGACGACCTATCCGGAAGCCCAAAGAATATGTGTGAAAAATTTGGTGCCAAATGTCAAAAACTGGATTTTATAAGCATTATACATTTTAAGCCAGCTGATTTTATACGCATATTTCAAAAACTGTGCCCACTCCATCACTCCATAATCCTCCAATATTCTTACAACCCGTCCGGGAGCCCAAAGAATATGAGTGAAAAATTGGATGCTGATTGGTAAAAAATGCGGCTAATCTATACGTGTATTAGTTTTCTAGTGGCACTATTCAACTGGACCAAGGATAAGTATAAATATGGCGTTATTACTAAGTAACCATAAGAAATGTTTACTCATAGAATAGAAATTTCTGTGAAGCTGAAAATACGATATGTTCGTTGCGGGCTTTAATTTCTTATCATAATCATTCTTGAAAGAATTAAATATTTGAGCTTAAATCCGACCGAAGAACTTCAGAATAAATGAATACTTTTTTTAAAATTTGAAAATCTGACCATTGTCTTTTAATTATAATAATATTATTAGGAATAATCCGCTTTTTATTAAGAACCCAGAAAAAATTATCTAATTTTGCTATAACAAAAATCTTTTCAATAAAAATGTGAATGGTTGCATTTTTTAAATATAAAATGGAGCTCCTTGATCTGGGATGTGACGTTGCATCTAATTACATAAAGATCTTTAAGGGAAAGTTGAGACTCGTGGTACTCTAATTCTGATTCGACCGGACCAGGTGGTATATCAAGATCTTCCGGATGGATGAAGTTAACTTCCACACCTCAACATCTGACACATATGGTGTTACCTGGCCGTTGGTGTTAGGACGCAATACGCTTCTAGCAAAAAAGGCGACTTGTCTAAACCAAGGAACTGAAGTTCCTTCCCACAGGCCAGTAACTTGCTTGAACACGCTGCGTGCACCTGTGTGTGTGTAGAGAGAGAGAGAGAGAGAGAGAGAGATCTGTGAATAACGTGGCTCGAAAAAATGTGTATTAGACTAACGGTAGAACCTGCCAATCGACAAAAGAATCTGCAAAGGCGATGTATTCAATAATCTCAGTCCCCCTGGAAAACCAGATGCACTATCTCATCTGGAAAGCATAGTGTGACAACTAATAGCGTTACCTTCTAAAGGGTTGTCTTTTAGGACGAAACCATAAGACCTTTTAATTTTTTTGCCACACACTTCTTCCACTATCTCATGCACTACGCTATTCTACTGGGTACTTCTGTAGCAAAACAGAAAAAACTGGGGGTTCACGAAATTCGTGTCTCAAATAAAAGTTTGTATCATTTAGAACTAGAGTTCCAATAGATACCTGTAGATAGCCAAAATCGTTCCTTTAGAGTGCACTTGAAATGAAAGTAGAGGCACATTCAGAAACCAACCGTTTGCAGTCTAAGGCTTGTAAGTTAGGGGTCAATTCACATTTATCGGCCTGTGATTTGAGATGAAAAGTTTCTTGCATATGAATATGCCTTTATGCTTACAACTTTGCTACATAACCTACAAATGATATTTATCAAGTCATTATATCTATTTCAATTGCGTTAGTATTTGATACTTTAATTATCTTCATTAAATTATGTTCAGCAGAGTTCGATTGTCTGTGTGTTTCAAGGTAAAAATAATGTTATTAATTAAAGAAAATGTCAGAGTGGGTAAAGCGAAAAATAGGTTTTTTTATAAACAGGCTCAATTACAATTGGGATCTTTTAGAACACCAACTGAAGTTTCATTTAAAGCTTATTTATCGTTTTGGGTTCCATTTTAGCAAGTAAGGTTCATTTTTATCGCAGGTCCTTAGGAGCCAGAAATGGGTTCTTAATGGAAACCCCAGTTTTTTCTGTGAAGCCTCATTATCGCGAATATAAGGTCACGTTTTTGTTTTATATGGATGATCTGAAGATCCATGGTTCTGGAGTAGAACAGCTCAAGCATGCCGTGTAGATCATCGAAGGGTACACACAAGAACTTAGTATGGACCCTGAGTTTTCAGATAGAAGTGCTATTATAGACCTGTCGGCGTGGAACAAGTTATCTGCGATTAACATTCTTGCTAGATCGTTTCAACTATTCGTTTGGGGTGGTTTCATTTACGAGGCATGAGCTCACGGTCCTCGATATCGCGACGCGTAAGATCATGCATATGCGGAAAAAAACTTGTATATCAACTCCGCCGTTCCGTGCTTGTACATAGAACGCTGCAGAGGCGGACACGTACTTATAAGTCTAAAATTTCTTTATAATTGAATTATCTTGAGTATAGCTCGCACCATTGCAAATGAAAATGATTACTTCATTTAGATTCCTCACTTCTAAAAGCCCGGGTGCAGAATGCAGAGGCCGACAACTACCTCAAAAACCCAATTTTTATGATGCACTTGCTAAGCTTGATCAATTTGGTGAAAAAATAAATGCGTATTTTTGTTTTATTTAAAATTAAATTTTTAATCACCGTCTTGGGACCTTAAACAGTCTCAAAGTTATTATAACTATCTATCAACATTATTTTCTATAAAGATAATGCCGTCATAAACAAAATTGACCCTATTAAAACACAAGTGCTATTCCTAAGCTTAAAAAAGTACGCTTCAAAGCTGTTGTAACACCAAATTGTGCATTTTGAAAATTTTGCACGCCATTCATTAGATATTTAATTATTTAAATGTTTTGATTCGATAAAATAATGTAAAAATCGATAATATGATATTTTAAAGTTTAACCCCTAAAAAGTATGGGTTTCACGAAAAGGGATAGTATTTTTAGCCTTTTTGGGTAAAGTTTTTTTTCCTCGGCGACTGGTATCAGTTGCAAAATGGGTCCCTGAGTGTACTTCACTAGCATCTTTGTATTTCTTACAATGTTGGCCACGAACCTGTCTACCGCAGGCTCCAAAGGAGATGATTTAACTATTGTCAAGAACAGAAAGTGCTGAATTTACTGGAACTGCAACTGATTTACTGCGCTTCTACTGGGAGGCAGTGCCCTTTTCTTGGAAGGCAGTCGCTCCCATAGAGACATAACGTACAACCGATTGTTTTAATTTTCAAATTTCGTAAAACAATAAGAAAGCCATAGTTGAATATAAAGTACAAACGCAAAAAAATTTCATCATCTGAAGCGTCTAATCTCGGGTATGAAATATCGTGAAAATATAATTATATTTTTTTTATTATTGTGTGGGATAGTGTGAACGCCTAACCTTCGGATGACGGAAAACTATGCACAGAGCAACTGTGCACAAGCCCAACTGCGTACGTTGTTGGTCACAGACACAGCTGTGCACCGGCCCATCTCTGGACGTCGACATTTTGATGTGCACATGGTACTCTACCAGCTGTGCACGTCTCGATTAATACGATCAGTTTTTAAACTTTCAAGTCCACGTATATAGTAAGGAGTATACCAACTAGGTTCGTCGAAAATTTAGACGCGCACAGACGAGTTGATTCACAGCTGTGCCCGTGGCCATTGACTTGTGCAGTATCTCCGTGCACAGTTGTACCCTTCCCGTAACCTTATAGTAGAAGCCTAAAACTACTGTAATTTTGTTTAATACAATCGCTCCGTTAAATTTTTTTACAATTTTATTTCATCGCCAATTTAATGTTGAATTTCAAATCAACAAGATTTAATCACTGAATTTAATAGCTAAGAGTGTTTTATGGTATGTATCTTCCAAACAAGCATCTCAAAAACTAAAAAAAGTATGGCCATCTTCAAAGTAGTCTGTGAATGTGATATTCAAATTAATACATTAAGTCTTTAAAAGAAAGTATTGGGGGCTTTCCTCTACATGTTAATTTCTGTGGCATAATGCATTTTTGATACTCCCTCTATTTTAAAGATTCTCATAAATTATTTTGAAAAAGATTGAACTTAAATAAAAACAACAGAAGAAAAAAGGTCTTTGTAGTTTTTCTAATTTATGAATAAAGGTTTTGAATTTTCATTATGTACTTTAATATAGGGCCCAAAGACATTCAAAAGACACAACTATTTTGACTTTAACATTTTTCTCTACAATCAACAGTTTTTGAAATAACATCAATTTTTATTTGATAAAATTGTTAATTTTCGTTTATTTTTTATCTTGTCGTGAATAAATTTACGATGTACTTCACCTTTGGATGTACATCGTTTTCGCATGATTTGCATGACTGGATAGTATGTGTCGTAAATGCTTGGGGTGTGCACGACACGTTCTGCAGTTACAATTGGGAATGTCTTCACTTAAAATATGGCGATATCTAAGATGCTTTGCGTTTTCTTGTCCAGTACCTGTTTGCAAATCTATTATCGTGTTCATTCTTGATCTGCACCTGTAGGGGTGAGTACTCGAGATGGATAATGCTTGATACATTAGGCTGGCCCCTGATATTGAAATCAAGGCCAAGTGTTTTTGAGAAGCCTTCTCCGCTACTTTTCACAAAAATGCCCAATCGATCACTTCTTCGTGTTTCCTGAACATTTCAACAAGAGAATCTCATACATTTGCGAATATATTTGACGACCCTGAAATAATTCTGTTGTAAATAGTTGTAAATAGAACCACTCTAGATGAATAGGGTAATACCGGTTCCGTATAGCGCTTCTGTCGACGAGCTTAGGATCTTCGGGGATGCCATCAAGTTTTTCTCGCTTCAATTATACCTTTGCAAACCATTTTATAACGTAAATTTCATTCTTATCTCCTAAATGTACTACTCAACTATCGCTACAGCTAGGTTTTCCAAAGGGGCAAAAATATCTCTATGAATTTCACTATGTGTGAATGAATCTCCAAAGTTTTCAACAGACAAATAACAAATCTATCTGATTTTATATCGAAAACTTTCCGGTAGTCAATTCAGGCTATCGACAGGCAGCGCTTTTAGGATTCTGCGTCTTTGCAGACGCATTTATCGATAAGCAGGTTCTCCCGACATTTTGATGAGCCTTTCTTTAAACAGAGCTGTTCTTACAGTCTGTCAAGTTAAAGCGTGGGTGGCTTTACTCGCAGTCGGTAAGGTGTATCGACATGATTTTGGTGTCAAAATATTAAGAAGAGCTCCCTC
>NC_046658.1:68101283-68137919 GCF_010883055.1 Belonocnema kinseyi
GGGAGCTCTTCTTAATATTTTGACACCAAAATCATGTCGATACACCTTACCGACTGCGAGTAAAGCCACCCACGCTTTAACTTGACAGACTGTACATCTCGTACTATAAGGGTTTAATTATTTGAACAATCATATCATTTAGGATAGCTGTGAAGATCAGATACAGTGTGTTCAGACAAGTTACTGGCCTGTCATTTACAGGTCCAGAATAATTGTCCTTCTTCGGAATGAGCAGTGTGCGTCCTTCCACCCGCCACTCTGGAATAGATTTTTCTGGTTTCGCAGCCGAATAAATCTATATTCCTATTAATACTTTTTATAACTATTAGATAGTGATAGGTGGGCATTCCTTCTCAGTATTAAGAAGGCGCTAAACAGCTCTTTGAAGTAATTTACGTTCACTGTGCCTTAATTCAGTCGAAGCTGAAGTTCGTTAACTTTTCTCAAAAATGCCTCGACTTCCTCTAGTTTGGGCGGGTGTTAGACAGTAATTGAAGGGTGTCGAAGAGTAGGAATGTGTAAAAAAACTGTTATATTTCCTGACCAACCCCTCCCTCTATTCTAGAGTTCTCCCAAAGTCTGATAGTACTCCTATGCTGCGAAAAATGTGCTGCATGATGGTCAACAGCTTTGACTTGTTGAGTTTGTGATGACGGCACCGTAGATCGCGCGCTAACTGTAGGAGGCTGGAAATCAACTTCTCACGAGATGTTTTGTAGTCAATGGTCTGCTTTATACCTTCGAGTGGAAGGTTAGCTACGCGCATATAGAACTGTTAGGGGGAGCCAAACTTTCGCCCCGAAAACATCGTAAAGGTAGCGTTGCTACTTCTTTCACGCTGCTTCTGAGGCGAAATTTCGCTCCCCCCAACAATTCTGCGTACGTGTAGCTAATTTTGCGCCCATCGGTGTAAAGCCGAGCGTACTGTCCTGTCGAGCCTATCTGTGCGCTGAGTTGAAGCATGCATCTTTCGGTATTATCATCAGCCATCAAATTTCCACGAAGGGTACAAATTTTCATAAAGTGGATACCATCAGCGCTGCTATATTGGTTGTGTCCTAAGAACTTGTGACCAATCATACGTTTTTTGCAAAAGTGAAGATTTTATGAGTTCTCTGCAAGTATGATAAATTAATCATTCAGTATCGTTTTAAAATTATTTTTTACTTTACAGGTTACATTCGAGATGTATTCATTAGGCTGAAGAAAAAAGAAGAATATTTTAATACGTAATTCTAACAGTGCAGAAACGTTGCATTTGCAGATGATCAAAACGCCCTTATATATTTTTGAGGTGATAAGTCTAACTATAGTAAGTCTAACTTGATTAACGTTGGTAACTTGATAACGTTGGGCCGCAAAACTTGGCCTGTAAATGCAGTTTTTGTCCCAGCTAGGGATCAATATCCACCATGGAAGATCAATTTGGATATGGATGTCAGCAAAGTAAGGTGCAAATTGAGTCGAATAACTCAATATAAAAAGGAAATAGAACCATAAATCTGATAAACCATGTTACTAAATGTTGTTACTGACAGACTGCGCCGGTACAAGAAAGGTAGTGCACGAAGGCAACAAAATCGAAGCTTTCAGATAGATAAAAGATAGTTCTATCGTGAACTGAGTGTAAAGCCTAATAACCAGTAAGACACCAAAGTTCCTCAATTAGAAGATATGACTAAGTACTGGTCGGGTGTTTGGAGAAAAATAAACAGATGCAATTTGGACATTGCGTGGTTCAAACTGGAATAAGCAAGGTCAATCAATAGCCCTGACATGCATCTGACAAACATCACAGCTTCGGATGTTTCAACGGTCTTGAAAAAGGCAAGTAACTGGAAAGTTCTAGGTCCGGACATGGTGCACAACTACTGGTACAAGCACCTGTCGAGTGTGCATCTGGCATTGGCAGGGTGTTTTCAGAAGATCGCTGAACACCCAGATCTGATTCCAGGTTTTATGCTCCAAGGTACTACGTATATGATACAAAAAAAACCAGACGCTCAAAATTCATCTGAATTTCGGCCGATAGCCTGTCTTCCAACAATTTATAAATGTCTGACAGCTATAATTGCAGATAAGGTATATTCTCATTGCGATGAGAATGACATCCTTACAGAAGAACAGAAAGGATGTTGTAAAAACTCACGAGGCTGTAAAAATCTAGTCACTATAGACACTGTTCTCTTGACTCAAGCTCGTAAGCATCAAAGGAACTTACACACAGCATACATTGACTACAAGCAAGCGTTTGCTTCTGTGCCCATGAGTATTTGCTTGAAGTCTTAAAACTTTACAAAATCTGCCCACGCATTATTGACTTTCTAAGTCATGCGATGACGCTCTGAGGTACAAGAATCAAGTATTTTGATTATGGGCAATCAAGGATAACTAAATCAATACGCATTACGAAGGGGTATATTTCAAGAAGACTCCTTCATTGCAATATGGTTCTGTTTAGCTTTGAGCCCCTTGAGAAAAACACTAAACAGCATGTCTCATGGGTTCGGAATTCATGATAATGAGGATGGTCATAAAGTAACCCATCTCCTGTACGTGGATAACCTGAAGCTGTACGCTAGTTCAGTCTAGAAACTACAGCAAGTGATCGATGTCACAAAGCAGTTTTCCATTGATATCCACATGGAGATAGGACTAGATAAATGCAGAACAGTGCATTTAATCAGAGGGGAATTAAGGATCGCAGAATTAGAGAACGAGTTTGAAAATGACATCGAGGCAATGGCTGCAGGCGAATCATATAAATATCTGGGTATTCTTGAATCTAAGGGTATTCAGCATACGATAGTTAAAACGAGCCTAATGACTGCCTTCACTAAGATACTCAGATTGATTATGAAGAGTTTTCTCAACTCGGTAAACAAAATCAGGACAATCAACACATATTCCATCCCTGTCCTCACATACTCTTTCGGGCATCTGTAAAGGACACCATCTGTAAAGCGGATCTTGACTACACGCCCTTGAATTTGTCCTCAGATGGGGCCTTAAATATCGAAGCAGAAACCATAGAGGAACTAGAAATACAATGGAGACAGAAAGCTATTCCCGGCGAGCACCCCAAAACATTAGATCAACATAAAGTGGATAGTGAGGCATCCAATATTTGGCTAAGAAAGGGTATTCTGTATTTAAAGACGGAAGCATTCGTCATTGCGATACAGGATAAGGTTGTCAGCACCAGGGATTATCGCTAAAACGTGTTACAGCAGGACGTAGTTGACCGGTGCCGATTATGTGGAGATAACAACAAATCCATCGAGCACATTATTGATGGCTGTCGCGTAATGACTCGGAAAGAATATACGCACAGACATAATGATGTAGCTAGCATTATACATCAACAACTTGCCCTAAACCTAGGACTTTTAAAAGAATGGATTCCTTTCTATAGATACATTCCAGTGCCCGTTTTAGAAAGCGAAGATTTCATCTTATATTGGGATGTTGCCATCCAAACGGATCATTACATCATGGTCAATCGGCATGAAGTAAAGATCATAAGATGAAATGTAAATCATTGGGAGCAGCTCAGAAGGTGGTTTTATTAAACACCTGTTGCATTGTAAGAAACTTTATTGAACATCAAGAAGCAAGCGACTAAAAACCTGTAGAGTAGCAGATAGTAGTTCTAACAAATCATCCAGAGGTGACAATTGTCACTTCCAACGCTAGCAGCCACTCGTAATTATATACCTACAACATCATCGCAGGAGGTTTCAGACATCGTATTAGATTGACTTATAACATCCTAATCTCATCAGTCGCTTGACTTAGTCCGTGGCTATGATGTGTAACCGAGTTCACCGGAGTAAAAGTTTTAAATGAAAAAATACCAATATGAACATCTTGCTATGACTAATTATGCGATATTTGTTTATTTATTGATGATAAGGCAAACAGGGCTATTGTCGACATTCTTCAAGTAAATGATACTATACAGTGAAAGAGTATAGTAGCATAGTAGTGTCACACATGATATTTTTTCCGACACCTTTATAAGAAAAGTGTTAATTTTTTATGCCTGCAAGAGTGAATCGCAAAAAAGCAATCTATGTACATCTAATATGTTCTTTGAGGTTATGTCATGAAGTTCCTCTGACGTGATTCTTATTTCTTCCCTACACTGAAAAAAATAATTTTTAGTGCCAAGTAAATGCATTTACTTGAATCCTATTTCTTAGCGTCAAGAAAATATTCTTCAACAGAAGTAATTTTTATTTAAACCAAGTATATATATGATATATACTTGGATGTATGATTTCTTTCATTCAAAAGGTCTTATATTTTCAGTGGAAGAAAATATTTCATTTGTTTACTAGAATTAAAACAAGAAATCCTGTGAATATCCTGGCATATTTTCTGGATGTTTCAAGGACATTTACGTTGAATATTTAAATACACAATGTCCAAAATGCATGGGACATTGTATGGATATATCTGCAATATGGAAATTTCAGCCAAGTTGGAATATCCAGCATATATATATATATATGTTTTGTTGATCTAAAAAAATGAATTCTTTGGCTGTGTTTTCTTGATTGAAATACATATTTCTCACATTCAAGAAAATGATTTCTTTCATTCAAAAGGTCTAATATTTTCAGTGGAAGAAAATATTTCATTTGTTTACTAGAATTATATTATTCATAACAGATAAACATTTATTCCAGCTAAGTAATATTTTTTTTAATAAAAAATTTAATAATTTGGCATCATTTGTTTCAATTGAATACTTCTTTAGATTAAAGAAATATATTGTTAAATTAAATATCCATGTTTTTGTTTTGAAGAAATATTACTTAGGTATTTATGGCGAGGTTTTAATACGGCTTTCCGTCTTACAATTCCCATGTTGCGGTAGTGCCGTGGTTAAAGCTGTGGACTTTACACTCGACGGACCTAAGTTCAATTCCTGCTGGGGGTGGATTTTTCATCGAATTTTTCTGTTTCAGGTTTATCAAGGTTTTAAATTATGTGATTTGTGTTTAAATTAAATATGTATATTAATAACAATGGTAATTATAATTTAGGCTAAAAGAATTCCAGTTGCTTATTTAGGAAAATATGTACTACAATATTGAAGTACTAACTACTTTATTGCGCTCGCGCATGGTCTACGCCAAAGAGATATTTTGTTGAATCAGAGATATATTTTTCTGCTTCAAATATTTAGAAATTTGCTGTGGGGAAATAGTTTTTTGAGCCTATAAAATATTTGTTTGACCCTAAAATATATTTCTTTGCTTTAATTCCTATTTCCCCATCTCAAAGAAATATTCATTCCAATTAATGGCACATTCATTTGGAACAATGAGTCATTCATTTGGTGTCAAATGTATATTTTTTGTCTTCAATTATTATTTCTTTGATTCAAAGAAATATTTCTCTTCGACCATCAGGTCGTATTTATTTGCCTCAAATAAATTTTTCTTTGAAAATAAACAGAACTTTTATTTATTTCAGCCAAGTAAAATTCACTTGATACGAGTAATCCTTTTTTTCAGTGTAGAGAGCATAATGGTCAAATCGCCAACTGCGCATGGGTCAACTGTCTTTTTTTTCCAGTGCTTTGAAATCACTTACTTTACGTTCACTCCAAAGGCATGCAAAATCGCACTTTTCGTGCAGGTGCTGAAAAAATTCATTTTTTTAAGTCCTGGGAATTTGAATATATACTTGATCATTAGTAAAGATTCTATTATCCATTTAAGTTGTATCTTAGTAGATATTTAGAACAAAATCAGTGGATTTATATTCATTAATTCTTATTTTTGTTGTCACATATCAGAAGTACATGCTGACATTGTACAAATTGGTGATGTCATTAGTTTAAAAATCCTGTAAAACTTATAGAGATGAATTTTTCATATTCTAGTACTTTTATAATATAGGTTAGATCATTTTTTATTAATCACGAAGCATTTCGTCACCCCGAAATTCGGGATGAGTATTTAAGTCTTTTTTCATAAGCTGGGCTAGTCGGGACGACTAGCCCAGCTTATTTTTATTTTCACTTTTGTTACTTACTTTTGCTGACTTTTTTGCTTACTTTTGTTCCAGCTGCTACTATAATTTTGCCTGAACAGCATGGAGTGCCGTTTCTATCGAGCAGCCTGCCTAAAGGGCTGTTCACTCTCGAGTTGAGACTCGAATGTTCGGGTACTCTATGCGAGTCGGCTGTACTATAGCGGCGCGATATATAGTAACGATACAACGCCATGCATTCAAATTTTTGTGTGGCACACAGGTGAGTCATTTGTGTGTCTGCCTGAAAAACATACTGCCCTCTGTGCAGCAGGGAGGCTAAAAGAGCCTCATTCCTAGTATGAATATCTCTCTATCAGCTTCTCCAACGTCTTCAGGATAAGAAATGCTAAGCTGATCAGTCGAAAATATTTTGCAGTAGTGTAACCCTCTTTCTCAAGTTTCGAAATGAAGGCCGCTTTAACGTTCTTCCATGCCGTTAGCACATGTTTAAGAGCAATAATTGCTCTAAATAATTTTATCAGTAGAGGGAAGATGAAATCTATGCCTTTTTGTAAAAGCTCTGGATAGATGCCACTCGTACATAGTGATTTTAAGGGACAGAAGGACTCTGCTGCTCTACCCAACTTTTTCCTGTCTACGACCTTGGCGGAAATATTTCAGCCGATCCTCTCTAACTCTTAGTCTCAGGCTTTCTACTCTTGCTCCGTTCGGATTCGCTGAAAACCCAGGAGATGAACTTCCACTAGGTGGTTCAGTGTTGCCTCTTCATTTTTGTTAATTTGTTATTTTCATGCCTTATTAGCCCGAGACTAGCTTCCGGATTTTTCGCCATGATTTTATGGAGTCTCACTGTTTCCGGAATGAATTTCGATTCCTCGTAGAAGTCTCTTCAGTATTTCTTTTTGTACTTTCTTATATCCTTATTGTATTCATATTGGGTCTTCTTATAGATGTCTCAATCTAAAGGCAATTCAGTTACATTTGCCATGTTGCACCTCGATTCAGAATCTCTAGCTCAGTGTCCGCTGGGTATTCAATTAAATATCTTTATCTATCATTGATGTCTGTTCTCCCCCACACCATATGATGAGAGACCCAACAACAGATAAATTCTTTTCTTCTGACAGTGTCGAATTAGGGCCTTCTTCCTGGAGCAGAGCTTAGGCACCAAAATCGTATCCATACGCTTGACGGATATGCATGCCCTTGGCCTTTTTTGCGTGACTCTTTAAATATGGTGCCACACGCTGACAAGCCGATAATCCTTTCCCTGTATAACCAGGGTTTTTGGATTGTGGCGAGCCCTGTCTGCACCATTGACATATGTCTTACTAAAACCGCCGAGGCGCCTTTTCTGTGATGCAAATGAATCTCTATCATGGAGATGTCCGTCTCACCCATGGAAAGGCTAATTCGTGGTCGGTTGTCTAGAGCCGAAAGGGTTCTGATTGACAATTCGGGAAAGCTAAAAACTGTCATCCATCCTCTTCCCTTCGGCCTGAGTCCGTGACTATCGGAATACACCTTCCATGAATTACTTTTCAGAGCCGACTTCTGGAAGCTCAGTCACCCCAGAACAGTCCTCGAACTCTTAATGGTTTCGGGAATCATTACGGTCGCTCTGCTATACCTTTGCAGTCATTCCGTCGTTGAATCTGGAGGTGTGCCCCTCGTGGGTGAACGCGTCAACCTCTTTAGAGATTTTCTCCCTAAACTTATCCAGCTCCTCGAGAGTTAGGCAGGTTTCAATAAAACCTGCGCGTAAGTTACTTTCTGTATATCCAGGGCCTTCTGTCGTTTTAACTCCTGTGTGAGGGAGTTTCTCTTGCAGCCTTGGCTACGGTTTGAGAGCCGTGCTTTTCGGCTTCTCTTCATTTGTGATTTGCTACGTTGCCTAGGTTCCTATCATAATCCCTAGAGAAGCCAGCAAAATAAGAAACACCTCCCGCAGAGCCCCGCTAGGAGAGGGCAAGTTTACATACTATGGGATTTGCCCTGGGGTCCTAAAGTCTCCGTTAAGACACCTTCCTGGTGACCCCTCCCTGCCCGTCTCTACTGAGGGGGTTAGGCCGGGGTGTTCAAGGATTAATTAGCTCTTGTGTCATTCAGATCTTCACACGACCATCATATTGTGGCTTGGGTGCATGAGAACTCGGGCCCTTAATATTCTGGTTCACCTATTCAAGATCTATAGTCCGATAAGACCAGTAGGCCGTCCCACAAACTACAAGCTCCCGTGATCCCTGGGGAGAGTAGGGGCCAATAAATTGTCTGAGTAAGTTGTGCAAGATCTTTAAAACTATCCTGAATGATAGAATTGTTCGAAAAATCTTACATGTGTGGCAAGACGTGTACGTACAATGTAGTTCAAAGAAAGGCGTAACAGGATGCTGGAAGAACTTGCTCATCGACAGATGGGTGTGCCAAAATGCATCCAACTATCAGTTCTGCTTATCGATGTCCTGAATTGACTACCGGAAATCTTTCGATTCAAACTCATTAGACTTATAATCTGCCTACTGGAAAACTTAAAGGTTCATCCACATATAGTGAGGTGCATAGAGAGATTGAGAATATGCAGAGCAACTAAATCTAGCTTTAAGGATTGTCGAAAAGTACACTCGGGACAGTTTTCTGACATTTCTAATGACGCTGAGCTCGCCCACAGAAGCGTTATACGACAGCTTGACGATGGAGAGACCTATACGTGCCTGAGATTACCACCGAATTTAATTCAAGACGTAGCATCTACAGAGGATGCTCTCCGTTGCAGATAAAAACGTCTTATCTGACTTTGATCCTTCGAACTGTTGGCTAGGAACAAAGTATCTTCAATCTCTTTTCAAGGAATTAAAAAAACTTCCTGGTTTTGGTGGTTTTGGCCATACTGGCGCTATAATCTGAATGGCTATTGTCCTATTGTAAAAATAAATATTATAATATTAAATCATACGACCAAAAATTATTTCTTATAGTTAACAAAATTTTATAAAACTGTTCCCACCTATAAGCGGCGAAAAATTTCCGTTTTTGTAAAAATATCAAGAAATGGCAAATGCTTGCCAATTTTTTTTTTTCATTTAAAAAATACTAATAATTTTTGTAATACATTAAGAACCGAAAGAAATTATCTGCTGGTTATACAAAAAATCATGTGAAATTTTTAAGTTCCCAAAAGAAACCTTTTTTAAATTACCATAAACATGTGCTACTATTAGTGGACCATGCTGCTTTTAGCACATAGCATTTTCTTGAACCCTTAAAAAGTTTTTGGTTTTACAAAAATTGTTTCATTTCTTGAACAATTATTAAGAGGTTCAGAATTGAGTGCAATTCATGATTTTGTGCAATAATTAAATTTATTATAGACTGCATTTTCTGACTGGTACAGATTATTAAACATTATCTTATCGTTTGCCTTTTAATACATTGGTACTTATAGGAGATTCTAAGACGTGGAGCATACTTCCAAACAGATTCCCTGTGATTGTAAATGACTAGAAACCCCGGGCTCGAGGTGCCGAATTTTGAGATATTAATTAAGTGTTACCATATTTGTTACCATAATTTTCTCGTATGTTAATCATCTTGTCTAAAACCGATTAACATTAAGCTCTTATTATTAACCGGCTGCGCTCGGGAGATTTGGTTTTCTGAAGCTTTCCACTCTCGTGACCAAGCTCAGGAGAATGCGAGCGTTAATAATAAGAATGTGACTGCAGACGGTAATTGAATTTTTGTAAGATAAAGAGTTTCAAAAATTACATGCAATTCGTTTTCTTAATTTGCGTTTCTAATAGTAAGTCAGATTCGAATTTATTCGTTGGTAGTAATTTTGTTGCTGTTGTTTCTTAAGGACGTCCCAATGGAATCATAAAAAAGCTCCGATTTGCAAGTAATGTAAAATGGTTATTATTAACAAAAACCGGAAAACTAATACATGTTTGCAAGACGTTTTTTAAATTTTCTACTTTCATTGCAAAAATACATAAGAATGTGTAATAAGAGATTTGTCTTCACTGTAAATTTTCATTGTTGCAAATACTACTTTGATCTAATTTTACTAATTATGTCCTTGAACGGAATGATTTGAAGTGTTAGAAAAAAACTAAACACATTTCAAAATAGTGTAAGGAGACAAAAATATTATCCTCAAGAAAATATTAACTATGAATAAAGATTTAATTTTAATCCTTGCTGTTTTCCTTTTTTCCTAGTTCTCAGTTTAATTTTTGCAACTACATTTTTCTTAATGTTTTACAAATATTCTGTGCATATATTTCTTTTTTCTTCTGCCATAAAACTCTAAACTGATTGTGTATTTAATTATTTTATACCAATAAAAGATTCTGCTTTACGCAACGACTTATTTTCCTTACTTCATCTCACCACTGAAATAGAGATAATATTTTTTGCAAGAATTATATAACAGCTATGATATATCAAAGGAAATCATATTCAAAGCTTTATCCAGAGCTGAACAAGTTCTTTAACAATCATTTATTTGTCTCCACCAAAATGAATATTTTTATTTGTACTACGTTCTTCCTTTTTATGATGTTTTAAATTCTATTCGTAAGTAGAATATAAGATACAGACCCAAATAAAGCATATATTAAAATATCTTACACCAAACAAATGTTTCTTTTTTATTTTAAACATAGCTAGCTTTTGCTGGCTATTTTTTAAAATAAAAACAATCAAGCATTTTTCTCTGATATATTATTATCATTCTCCGCAAGATGTTCAGACGGAGAGATGGAAAGAAATAGGTATGAAGTTAAAGTGTCACATATGTTACCAACAAATTTATTTTATCGGTACACTAATGCACCCAGGAAAATGCATCTTTGATTTAAAAAAGAAAAATAAACTAAAGAAGTTTGTTGCATTCCTATGTAATCAAAGAAAAGTTTATTTACATAATTTAAATAAATTTCTTGGTTTTTGTTTTGTATTTAAATTTTAAATTTAGTTTGTCGTTCTAAGGATAATATTTTTCAACTGGAAACAAATATTTTGTTATGAAATTAAAAATTAATTTTAATTCAATTTCAATTGGTTTTAATTAGATTTTTGCTAACCAAAAAATTTGTTAAAATAAAAATTTCCACGAGGAAAAAGTCTGCGGTATGACAGTAATTGAGTGGTTTTATAATAAAATAGTAAGGTGGAATAGATTACGCATGTATATAACTCATTTTTTATGTAGAAGCGTTACCTTGTAAAGAAGTTATATTAAATTAAAGATGTAATACTTTTAGTTTAAATCAGTGCGAATAAATAATTAATTTCGCATATTTGGCAGCACTTTACTTAAATAAAAAAATATGTTTCTTATGTTAAGCAAATAGTACAAAATAAATAATTTCTTTCATTTAGAGAAAAGAAGAAGTCGTCTGCATTCAAAATGGAACTAGATTTTAACATATTTTAAAGGTACTTTAATTTTATACTTAAAAAACAAAGTTATAGAAAATCCAGCACAGCACGGGATATTGTTTTGTATCTCCGAAAAATCCTGTGAATATCCTGGCATATTTTCTGGATGTTTCAAGGACATTTACGTTGAATATTTAAACACACAATGTCCAAAATGCATGGGATATTGTATGGATATATCCGCAATATGGAAATTTCAGTCTAGTTGGAATATCCAGCAATTATCTAGAAAATATTTCTGTGGGATATCTACAGGATATAAATTGGATATTCATGCTGTAAAAAGTATTTTTGGAGAATTTTACTTCCATCGCAGATGATCTGCATGTTACACTTTTTTCATTCTAATGTTTGGAGAAAGAGATTTTCATTAAAAGCTTAACTGTATTACAACACTTTATTACACCTTAACTTGCATTTTTTCCAAGATAGTTTGAAACAATTTTACAAACACACGCCAATAGCTTTGGGAGTTTCTGAAGAAATTCGTCAACAAAAAAACCGTGTCCAGTATATATTTCTTCTTACAGAATTAATGAATTAACCACCACCTCATAATGGTAATCAAATGCCAGAAAATAATCGGCACGTGTTAAAATATCATTGTCGACTATGGTGGTTTAATGGATAACCTTATGGACAAGAACGTTTTGGAGGGATAGTTTCATTCATACCTCCGTATGGGCCAGGTAGGGTAAGAGCACCAATTCTTGACACCCCTCCAATTGTTGCTACCTTTCTCTAAACTTTATGAAATAATAAGAGAATAGAGATAAATAGCAATTTTTTAAATTTGTGTAGACATTTTGTGCAATAAAATGTATTTATCGTATGCTAAAAAATAACTTATCTGTTCTGAAATTAAGAAATGCAACCATGTTGGTATGAATAACGGTAGTGTTTTTTTCCCTGCACATTTCGAGGAAATGTTAAAATTGTTAATAACGAAATAACTAAGATTTAACTATATTGTATTTCATAAATAATCGAGGTTGGCAATGGAATTTCAATCTAAAGCACTGTATGCAATTCTTGGCACCCCCTACCAAGAATTGGGTTGTATTTTCTTGCAATGATTTCTGTTCTTCCCAATCGGAAAAAGTATGGTTATGTTCGTTTGTTGTTTTGTAAAAGTTAGAATGAAAGGCCGAAGAAAAGGCAAAAACAATATTTTAAAGTAAATTGCTGCAACTGTACTTACAAGCACTTACAAGTACTTACAGCAATATAGACTTAACCACAAATCAGTCTAATGTATCACTCACAACCAACTAGTCGGTCAAAAAAAATTACTGCCTGCTTTACATTTAGAAAAAGAATCTTCGGAGGTAATTTTTAACATTTCTGATTATGTGTTAAATAATAATAAGGCTGATTTCAATAGTGTGGAGAGAAAAGAAGAGTTTTTTTAATAAGTTTTAGGTTAATATTCAATTGATGAAACATTACAATAACCTACAGATTTGAGTTCAAAGCGATTTCACTTTAGCATGTGCAAGAAATTGCTTTTAAATGTGTGAACAACGGAAATATACAAAATTATTTGCGTTATCCTCTAACCCCAAAACGAAAAGGAAAGCAAACGAAGAAAAAAGGCATCTATGATTTAAGATCGTAGATATGGAGAGTTTAGGAATTAGGAAAAATCAATTGAAAGAAAATTAAACGAAGACTAAGGAAGCTAAAAAGCAAGAACGAAAATCGCGAAATGAAATTTCAGAAAAAGTCCAAGAAGATAGAAATAGAAAAAAATTAGAAACCAAAGAGACTATGAACTAGAAAATATCAATCTTTGAATATTGATGCACTTATTGATTCTGCTAAAGGAGTTACTTGGAAAAGAAAGTTAAAAGCCAAAGACACTAACAACAATAAAAATCAATTTTCGAAAAATAGCGATTCTACTGATTACATTTTTAGACTAAGGAGCTAATTTTAATAGTTTTTTTCAGTTTTAAATATATATTGAGGCAAATAAAGCTTAGAATTTGATACCCTATTATATTAGAACTGTGTATATTAGTATAACATCTATCACATATACAATTTTTTACATTAATTTTTTTCTCAAAGCCTGAAATTCGCCTCAACCTGCAAACAATTGGGTACGTTACCCTAGTTGTTTCATAAAATAGTAGGTACTCGAATTAGTGCCTAGAGAGAAGTTCCAAATTAGAAATATCAGAATAGTTATGGGTATGAGCGATTATATTGAAACTCAGAAACTTTGCAACTGCACAGAAAAAAGTAGGAATGCAATTTTGTTTCAGGTTATTTTGTAAAAAACTCATTTTGTACTTGCATTATGTTCGCTCCACGAAGTAATAATAAGAAGACCCAACTACCAGTGGGAAACTATTTGAAATTTGGCAATAGAAACATTACCAAAAGTGGTAGGCACAATACAGAATGATCTTAAATTTTCGTGCGCAGGTGCGCAGTTGTCCTCCTCCTGTACATGAAAAAGTGTGCAAGTGAGAAAGTTTGTCAAATTGACGTGAATTAGAGGTTGTGTTCTTTTGTTGATCGACATTTTCTCAAGGCTCTGAGAATTCCTTCGTGATTCGCTCTCTTGATTAATGCAGGGGCGGTCAACGCAATGAGAAGTAGGCGGCAATAGATACCCAGAGCTAGCGCCGCGTACAATTGGTCTGTCAACTAGATCGTATGTGCATGTGTCAGTGCGCGTATATGTATAGATAGTTCTTTCATGTGTTTTCGTTTTATTATAATTAAAGGAAAATGAAAGACTTAATGCAAATTTTGAAGAATATGAGACAAAAGACAGATAAGCAACATTTTTTAATTCGTTTTAAATCATATTTCCATAATTTTGCACTAATTCTTTCAGTTTTAAAATTCAAGGATCAGTCGACCGTCAACGCTTTCGATTTCAAAAGTCAACTTTTCCTTGCACCGTTCACCCGCTGTCGACAGCAGCGCGCTTCGAACTAAATATAATCATAATAGTATGCGGCTGTCTACTTCCAATTGCGTTGACCGCTCCTGGATAAATGTAACAAGTGAAAAACTATCGAATTCCTTTCAGTATTCAGATTGCTCAATATGAAGAAATTATGGTTTCTTTTTTGTTTCAGTACATTATGATGCCGTTCCTTTGTTCACAAGAAAACTTTATTATTTTCTGTGTGATTTTATTTATACTTATATGTGTTATGTAAAATTCAGTAATATTTTTCTCTATAAAAATGAAGCTGAAAATTACAAATGTCGGAGTAAAAAAATATGAAACAAGTTTTAATTTTGATTTTTGGTTATGGGCATGTATTTTATTTTTGCTTTTCATGTGGATTTGGAAAAAGTTGGTAGCCTCTTGTGGTTGACGAGTTATGCACTTTTAAGATGATTTAAGATTTTTGTAGAAACACTTTGCATTAAATTCAATACAAATGTAATGAAGCCATTTTTCTCTTTTTATTTTATTTAACAATAATTATTGTTAAATACACAAAAAGGCAAATTATTCATTTTATGTATAAGATTGTTATATCTTAAAGTATCTCTGAAATAAAGTTCTTATTAATAAGAGGTAAGGAAGTCAGATTCATAAATTACACATATTTTATTAAAAAATTTCTTTAGTTATTAGTAACCATTTATTGTAACCAATACTCCAGTATGTCCGTATCGTTGTAAAAAAAGTGATTTTGTCTAAAAATTGTTTTAATTTATTATTAGAATGGTATTCGTAATGGAAAATTATCATTATTCAAAAATTTATAAACAAGTCGTAAATTTATATATAATATGTTAACCGTTAATCCTAATACGCAGACCAATTTACATAGCAAAAAAGTTAATACTTTGAGAAGAACATTTAAATAAATGACGATTTTTCATAAAAGAGAAAGTTAGATTTTCGATAGTTTGAAAAATATTTAAAATAATATATCTATTACATAAAAGCTAATAATACTATTTGATTCTATTGAAAAAATGCATAGAGTCTATGCAAGTTGTATACCAAGTTGCTAACCAAGTTGTATTGGCTAAAATTTTTTGAAGAAAATTAGCAACCTACTTTGCTACGTTAGCCAACCTCATTCTGTTGCGGTAGCTAACCTGCTGCTGTTGCAACCGAGTGTCTCTGCTACGCCAACTAACCTAATCCGTTACAGTAACCAATGTACTTGGCTGTCGCAACCGAGTGTCTCTTCTATGCCAACTAACCTACTCGGTTACAATAACCAATATACTTGGATGTCGCAACCGACTGCATTCTCACCGCATTCATTGTAATAATATTCTATAATAACAATCTAAAAATAATTTTCTACCTAATAATAATGTTTATTGCTTAAAAATAAGTAATTATGCACTACTAACATCAACTTATTTATTAAAAATTTTCGTGTCAGAAAAAATAATTTTTCGATTTAGGGGCATGTGATAACTTGTCCTGTGCTCAATCGGGCACAGTTCAGTAAAAAAAAAGAATTCGAAGATACAATAAAATATCATAACGGACGTCCCTCGACTGTTTTTGAGGCATAATAACAAACAAAGTTTATTGTGCTAAATAAAAATGTTATCCATGTGCATTATTCTGAGGTTAGGGTCATTTTTCAGCTCTCTCTCATTCTGATAATGTACATCTCTGTCGTACGGATGATGTCGATAAGCACTCTAGAATAATTATGGGAGTGAATTGTAGCAAAACACATTTCACATAACTATTTTTTGACGCGCAACTGAATCCTACCAATCACTACCAAAAAAGAATGGAGTCGAAGCGAAACAACGCTAACAACGATGCTAGCGATAGCTCCTTTCTTAACTGCACAGACAACGGTCCAGTCGACTGCCCTTACTGCGACACCTGCGCAATTCTGCTAAAATTATATCTCTGCTCGGTTAAAAACTCGCAAGTCAACTTGGTTCACTTTTACCAAGTTCAAAAACACTTGGTTAAAACTTATCAACTTCAATTTGTTAGATTCAGCTACTAAGAATGTTAAAAAAG
Source organism: Belonocnema kinseyi (assembly GCF_010883055.1). Taxonomy (NCBI): domain Eukaryota; kingdom Metazoa; phylum Arthropoda; class Insecta; order Hymenoptera; family Cynipidae; genus Belonocnema; species Belonocnema kinseyi. The sequence goes on from NC_046658.1 coordinate 68,117,722, forward strand.
AACCCAGTAAATTTGATTGCTTAAAAACAGACAATATCCTTGAGAAAAAATAACAAGCATATTGGTTGTGTAAAAAGTGACTAGTTTGCTTGTGAAAATATAACTACTAGGTGCAGCTTGGTTAAAATTTATCACGAAGCATTTGTTTGTTTTTAATCGAAAAAATCGTTTTGTTTTAGCAAAGAACTACTCATTCAAATTTTGCAGAGTCAAACTCGGTTCTGACAACCAAGTAATATTTTTTTACCATTTGACTTTAACCGTTTTAGCCTAGCTGTGATAGCAACCAGCACATGATTACATACAACCATGATTCTGTTCTTTTTAAATAATATGTCTTTAACCGAGCTATTTATCGAGCTCGGTTAACTGTTCATTTTCTCAGTGTGATATGTAGTATACTTAAATGCGTGAACGGGTTTCGTACGATGTAATTGAAAAAACTATTAAATGTAAGTAATATTTTTTAAAGTTTGATATTAACTTCCATAGAAACCTTTAAATATATTATTTCAAATCTGGCAAAAATAGAAATCGGGAAAAGATACTCTTTGGATATCCTTAGGATATCTATTGAATATGTGGAAATTTATATATTTCTATCCATCGTGAGATGCATTCTGAATTTTTCGGGGATATTTACATTTAATATTTGAATATTTCAAAAACAGTAGGAGATGCGCATACAATAATAGTTTATACAATTTTTTTAACTAATAAGAAAATGTTCTGATTCGAAAAAAAATCAAAATTCACTTTCTTTGATCATTCTTAGTGGGCTTATAATGAATTTGATTGTAGTAGTTCTCACTTAATGATTTTTTTAAACTTTCAATTATTTAATGACCATAGTTTTCTTGCAGATGCAAGAATATCGAAATCTGTAGAAAGGAAAGTTTACCAACGGCTACGTGCACTAGTGCGACGTCCATTATTGATTCCCAGAAATCAGCAAGGTGATATAATGTACCAAGATGGAATTCCTGTCGTAATAGTCGAAAATATGTTAATGATTCCTTTTAAAGTTAAATTAAGAATTGACTACACTTTTATTTCTGAAGCAGGTGAACGATGGTTTGCCATGCGAACAAAGCCAAAGCTAGAATCAGATCAAGGAGCAGTTCCGTGAATTAATCACTTGAAATTTTCTCCGTGTATGAATGGTGATACATGGAACGTGGTATACAGTTAGAGGCGGATGCTTTGTAAATGCACACAGCCAGCAAACCCATATCTTGACACATTGATCCTAGACACAGGGATGTAAATTCGGTGTTAATGGAAATTTAATTTGGTGAGCAGACTTATTGCACTAAGAAAGCAGGAAACGCAATAATACGAAAACTATACAGCTTTTACCATTAAACTATTGACATTGAACTATTATCTGTAACCGGCTGTGCTCGGGAAGTTTAGTTTTCTGCAGTTTCCCTCTACCTTGACCAATTTCAGGTGAATACGAGCACTTCTATTAAAAATCCTTCTACAGGCGGTATAGAATTTAAAGACTCTATAGGGTTAAGTACATTATACATTGCCAATCCATTGTAAAAGGGAGAATTTAGATAAACCTAACATTAGATTAAAGCAGGTAAAAATAACAAATAAAACATTTCAAGAATTATTGTTAAATAAAATCTTTGAAAAATGAAATGATGTTCATGTTTTAATTTTGCGTTCCGAATCCTTAAACCACAGTGAAATTACAATAGGACTTTTTCTATACCAAATTAGTAGGAACAAATGTTATTACTATTCGTAAGAACGTTTTAACCAAATTCTAAAAGCCGCCGCTCTGCAAGTGTGGTGGATTTTTTTTTCTTAAAGAAAAACTGAAACATATTTCAACACCTTTCCGTGAATTGTTGTATTCATTAGATAAATATGTACATAAAAAGGTGAACAGATAAGTAAAATGTTATCAAAATGGTCCTAACTAAAATGAAAGTTCATTACAGCTAGGACGTAGTAGAGAGAAAAATATCAGTAATTACAAAATTCATAACTTTAAAGCTCTCACTCACAGAGGGTTAAACAAAAGCTCTTATTAAAGCTTTTTTATTCTTTAATAATTACAATTCATACATTTTCATTGTATTTCTTCACTACAATCAGTAATCCACAAAAACATTTTGAAAAAGTATGTCATTTGTTGTCCTTGTTAATACGAAAAATTGCCTGGGCAGTCATACTTTAGAAACTGGATTTAAAAAATATATAGCATGAAAAATTAAACTGTTTATTCATTTGACCGTCCCGTCAATTGGGTAAGGTTTGTTATTGAGCTATTCATACAAATAAGTTAGATATTTTAAGTACCTGCGATTGGGGAATACTGCACTACTTTATATCTCAATGACATCGGACTACAAGAATAAGTCATATATGAAAAACATTTCTTGTATAATAATATTAACCAAGAATTTCCATTTCTACGAATCACGTGACCTTGTAGCTAATGGGAGGGATTAAGGGTCTAATCGGACTATAGATTTCGAGAAAGTTAGTGTATTGCGATGTATGGATGCTTTTGGGAAATGACGGGCTATAGTCTGCGCGATGTAAAATGGGTTGCGATTCTTCTGGAGGATAATAGGAATGCCCCTAGAACATCGAGAGCGCGAGTTCTGATGCTCCTAAGCCTTTATGCGATCGCCGCTTCAAATGCTGAGTGGCAACAGAGTTACCAAAGCCTTGAACAGGACGACGTGCCCCCTTAATCACAGCGTATACTGTGTGGTCGCAAAGGAGGTATCTTAACGGAAACTTTGGGATACCAGGTCGAATCTCTTAGTATGCAGACCCTCTACCTTCCAACGGGGGTTTCTGTAATGAGTGTTCTTTATTTTCCTAGCTACTCGACGACCAACATGGTCGACAAAAAAAACATAAGAAAACGAGAGCTTCGACTCAGGGCCCTTCTCTAACCTACCGCTAAAGGGGGACGCTACTCAGGGTCCATCGTACGACAAGCATTGAAGATGACTAAGGTAGTCCCAGGTTTTTCACCTAACCTTCTCAAAGATGAATAAAAACGTCCTGGTGAGAATTGTTGTCGCACCACGTTATCGTGATACCTGTATAACTGCAAATGGGCTGCACCATTTAAGGGGGCAAATCTTTAATGGGTTTGACGCATTACCTCATAAGGGGCGCACCCACAGATTCGTCAACATCTAAAACATGTCAGGGGCCCTTCTAGAGTGACCGCACTGATTCCCGGTACCCCAGAGAATCCGAGGTGGTTCAGAGTTGCCTGAGCTTCCAAAATCCCACTCAACAGACGCTATTTAGGGATGGGTACGGTTTTTCCGAGTGAACCATCAGGGCTTCGTAAAAAGCGTTCGAAGGCATCCCAAATTAGTCTATCAATGACTGACACGGAAATCTTACATCAGTGATGCAGATAAACCTGCACCATAGGAAACGCGCCTCGTCGTTTCTAACCATGCGTATGAAAACAATGTAGACAGGCATTACCCAAATCCAAGAACATGGATGCGATTTTGGTTTCCAAGCTCTGCTTTCGGAACGTCAATAATAATAAGGTGAGAATCAGAGGTATAAGCGGAAAAAGACTAGAAAGGTATATCACGCGGCTTATTTCCCTGGCGACGCTGAGAGGTCACACCTACTAAAGAGTTCGAGACTTTAATTCAGCATGGCAAGGAGAATAGAATTTCTCTGCTGTTGGGTTAGGATGGAAAACCCCACCATATAAGGCGGGGGAGGAATAACATTGACGGCAGAGGAAGAGATTTAATGGAATACCTAGCGTGTACTGAGCTGGAGGTCCTAAATCATGGTGGCACTCCCACATTCCAATTTAAAAACAGGAATCAGGTTCTCGATTTGCTTTTATGCCCGAAAACCCCGAGGGGCACGATAGTGGGCTGAAAAGTCTCCGTCGAGGAGTCTTTCTCAGACCACATATATATCGTGTTACAGTTAAGCTGGATAGATGGTATGCTATGACGGAGATGCCTCGAAACCGGATGGGATAACGACCTATTCAGGGAAATAGCGCTGCAGGAATTTGCGTAGGGTGTGTCCTGTGACCCCTTTTTTGACTAGCTATCTTTAAATCACTATAACTTTAGAACACTTCTGATTGTTACGAATGCTATAGTATCTTGCAAATGCGAAAGCAGCTTGGTAGTTTTTACCATAAAGTTCAATGTGTCAAAGTTGAAGAGCCTGAATTCCGTGGTAAGAGGCTGATGATCTCAAACTCACTTAAGTACCTAGGCCATTGGTTTGATATACGGTATTGGGCCCCAAATACGTACATGATTCTGCGGCCGTGGTCTGGTAGCCACAAATGAAGCTGAAAACGATGTCGGACAGACTTTCCACATAGCAAGAGCAAAAATATGTACACACCAGGCTCCTAAGTTTAATCAAAACACTGCTAGAAATGAGTCAAGACAGGATATAAAACTTTTTCATTTCATTAGGACTTTTGGCATCTGTATTTAAAGCAGGGACATGTGGAAAGCAAATTGTAGCCCTTTCCTCCAAGGAGAAATTTGGTACACAGACGACTGAAAAAGAGAATGATGTCATAAGCAGGAATCTATAACAGTGCAGGAAGAAAGAAGATAGCAATCCCACTTGGGGGGCATGCGACCGTTTTTCATGCGAAGCTCCTGACTTTCCTCCACTGCCTTGAGAATTAGATAGCGGAAAACGCTCCTGGTAATCTACAATCAACAAAATTCTTGGCATATTACAAATCCGCTTGGACAGCCAAGCGACATTAAGTACACTTGGAACACCATACATAACATCAGAGTTGGTTTGAACACGAAAGACATTATTAAACCAAATTGTCAAAAAAAAACAAAGTGAACCTCATATGGGTTCCTGCTCACACAAAAATGAAGAACAACGGAAAAGCGAACAAGCTGGCGAAAAGCGTCACAACAATGGACTACATAGGGCCCGGAACTGCTGCTGGGATTCGCAGCTTGCTGCGTCGGGATTGCCATTAAAATCCATCTCGATAAAAGTAATTTTCTTGCACAAATTTCTAATGACCATGTACTATCCTGTTTCTTAGAGAGCAAGGAAGTCAGGCACTTATAGCGAGGATAAGATGCGGACGCGTTGGCATTGTGTCTGTGTGTCCGAAATTTTGTTTTGTCGCAAGGTGTTCTCATGCACTTTTTAACAGTTTTTTTGTAAGAAACATCGGTCTCTCTTCTTCCTTTCTTTCCTCTCTCCGTTTCGCCAAGCAACCAAATTGTAAATTTCACAATTATTATCCAAGGAATTATTGAGGTTGGACCCGAGTCTAAAGGGTTCCTGAACGATTAGGTTCCAGACTGGAACGCTTAATTTGAGAATTTGGTTGGTTCGGAACAATATCTAGACCCTTTACAATTTAAGGAGTCCGCGTTCGGACCTAGACACTTAAGAATATAAATAGTCTGGATCTCGACCTGGACCCATACGAAATCAAAGGTTCCAGGTTCAAACCGAGCCAACTTTAGTACAAGTTTTTATTCCCACAGCCCTATACATCGTAACCACTGCATTTGTTTTCTTATTACCTTTAATATCTTCATGGCCGGTAACTCAGAACAGACTGACCCAGTTTTTACCGCAACCCTTAAGAAGATCTGAAAGGAAAATCCAGAGTAGTCTTGAAGTGAACTCTTTAGATGTAAGATTCTTAAGTGCTACTTGACTGTCAGAACAAATGTGAATGTGCTGGCCTAGAGTTGTCCCAGAATTCGACTTTTGATTTTTGCTGATCGACCCACCTCCCCCCCCCCCCATTTCGCTCGTTTTCCGGAAAAATATATAATTTTCTTTTCTTTTTATGAACGGTAATAAATGCCCCTGAGCTCCTGAAATAATTATGGGATTTTTAATGGAAAAATCTCGGTTTTCAAATAAATAAGAAATAGCAGTTTTCTATCAAATTCATGCTGAGGGCGGCAATATTTTCTGGAATTTCTCTTAACATGAATTATTTTTAACCGATAATTATCGAGCTTTGTTTTTTTTAATTATTTCGAATTTTTTAACATTTGTGATTTATTTAAACCATCTTTTTCCTTCTATAAGTCGTGAAAAGTTATTTATTGTCGGGATAAATGATATAAAGTTGATGAATATCAAGAGTAGTAATTCGTTTTCACATATTTTGTAATTACTTAAACAATTTTTTTATCTCAAATTCGAAAAAAGTTATTATTTTGTGAAATTGATGACACAATTAACGAATGTTGAAGGTAATATGTTTTTTAACCCTTGTGTTACCACCCGGGTACCCGGGTACCCATTGACGTCTATTTTGTTAAATAACTTTTTCCTCTGAAGAAATAGGCTAAAATCATCCTGGATCCCCACAATTTGACTTAATTATCATCGAAAAGAAGCGCACGTATAGGCCACCCGGGTACCTGGGTATCTATATACAAACATCATGGAATTTTTTATTGTTTGTTAAGAAAAATTAATAAAAAATTAATAATAATGATTACATTTTGCAGTAGAATCATTATAAAACAATTTCAAATATTCATCTTTCTCAGCGCCGCTTAATCTAAACAAAAAATAAATTTATGTCAAATCGACGAATTATACTCAAATAAGTACGTCAATCCATTTTTTAATACAAAAAAATATGTTTGTTTTATGTAGGTTACTTCAAAATTCTCCTCTTGAAAACTACTCCATCATTTTGCATATAAAATTCGAGAATTACAATATTGACAATAAAAAAATATACACGAAGTTCACGAAATACGTTCACAATTCAAAAAATATAAATAAAAAGTTCATCAAGCAATGGTTATCTTTCCGAGTAAACGATAGAGCTTGAATAAACTGACTGCTAGTACTAGACACTGTCACTGTAAATAATATTAATAATATAATATTATTATTCTATTTAGCTTGAAATATCTTTATAAACAATCAATAAATCAATATACATGTAATGCATACAATTATTCACAGCTACAAAATATTTTCACCTGGAAATCTACACAAGGGTTAAGGATATATTGTAATTATTTTAATAATTTACATTTGTTAAGACAAATTTCTTGTCTGTAAATTGTTAAAAGTTATTGTTTTCTGCAATTTATGACACAGTTAACAGTTAAGAGTAGTATTTTTTTACTTGAGATTTTTGACAATTTTTTAAACAATTGATAATCAATTACTTGCACACTTTCATAGGGAAGGTGGAGAAAAGCCTAGTTTTTGCGCATTTCTTACACTATATAGCTTATTATTCAGTATTTCCTTATTTTGGAACGTGTACCCTGTATTATTTAAAGATTTTAATTCAATGTCTCAGAGAGAATCATGGTTCTTTGTTTTTTAAAATGACTTCTGTGTACTGTTTTATTTATTTACTTTAGAAAAGATCTACATGCAGATTCATAAAATTCAAGGAAATCGTATAATTCATGAAAATCAAGCAATTAATGGTAATCACGGAATTGATGGAATTGAAGCAATTCATAGGATTCAAGAAATTGATCGGATTCAAGGAAATCGTTCAAATTACGGAATTCACGGATTTCACAGAATTTATGGAAACCATAGAATTCATGGATTTCACGGAGTTTATGGAATTAACGGAATTCACGGAATTCATGGAATTCCAGAAATTCTCGAAATTGACTGTAATCATCGAATTTATGGAATTAAACAATTTACGGAATTCGAAGAATTAAAAGAATTCGCAGAATTAATGGAAATAACAGAATTCACGAAATTCATGGAATTAGTGGAGTTCATGAAATTCACGGAATTCGAGGGATTTGCAGAATTCAAGGAATTTACTTAATTCACGGCATTTGAGGAATTCAAGGAATTCGTTAAATTAAATGAATCCGTAGAATTTCATTATTTCTATATATTCCGTAAATTCATTTAATTCCTACATTGCGTGAATTCTGCGAATTCAATGAATTGCGCAAATTCCGTAAATTCAAAAAATTCCGTAAATTCTGTGGATTTGTTGAATTCTGTGAATTCCACGAATTCCATTAATTCTATGAATTTCCTGAATTCTGTGAATTCCATAATTTCCGCGAATTCCATTAATTGCATGAATTTCGTAATTTCAGTGTATTTAATTAATTCCGTAAATTCCGAAAATTGCGTGAATTCCGTAAAATCCATAAACTCCTGAATTCCTTAAATTCGTTGAATTCCGTGCATTTAATGAATCACGGAAATTGCGCCAATCGCGTGAATTACGTGAATTCCGTGAATTTTATAAATTCTATGAATTCTTTGAATTCGGTGAATTCCTGGAATTCGTTGAGTTCCATACATTCGTTGAGTTCCATAAATTCCGCTAATTCCATGAAATCCATGAATTCCGGTCGTTATATGAATTCTGCAATTTCTGTGAATTCCAAAAATCCCTTGAATTCCATAAATACACGCATTATATAGAATATATTAACAACAGTTTTGGCTGCGTCAGAAAACTTCTTTTTTTCCAGGAGCAAGTGTTCTAAGCAATAATTTATCCCGGAAGCGACTTTTTTCGCACTTTGTTCTTTATGGTTATTTGTTTGGTCGTATAGATGTTTAGCCACTGCATTTTTTAACTGTTCACACTTAACTTAAAAGAAAAACTATAATATTAGGAATGAGAGTGAGTGTTGGTCTTTATATGCATAGAAACTATTTGTGTAAGCCTTTCTCTTTCACCTCCACGAACATAATTTACGATAATTGTTTCAAAATAGGAAATTCAGACAAATAGGCAAATTTGATCATAGGACGCGATTGTGTAATATGTTGATTTTTATTGAAACCATAAGTAGGCCATAAGTTGGATACGAGTATAAAAGGCAAACTCTATTTATAGCCCTGACGTTACTCTCGTCATCACGGTAATAGTTGAAAAAAGTAGAACTTCCTCATATGAATCGTTTAATTTCGTATTATACGAAATATAAATCTATCAATTCTTCGTGGCATTCTGTGTCATGGAATTATTGGGACTTTCTTGGAAGATAATTACAGCGAGTAAAGTTACATTCTCAATAAATAGTAAATAGCTCCCGCACGTTACACTATGCTAACAGCGACATGTTTTACTATAAATTATAAATAACTTGGACATTAAGGGTCAAATGTGATAACTCTATACGCGACAGGATGATTTGATTTCACGAAGTGTCGCACCATATCTTTCCAATAAAATTCTACAGATGGCCTCCTAGGAATTGATAACCAGGATGAAAAAAATTAACTCAAAGATCAGTCTAATGTTCTTTGTACATTACTTAATGCATCAGGTCCTTAGAATCATCATTCAAAGGAAGTCTTCTAGAAACTGATATTTCTTTATTTTGCCTTACCCTCAGTTTCACTGCCGCTTTTGCGGGATGCACGTCGGTAGATTTTGTTGAAGTTTTAAACATGATGTCACTAAAACATAAATTATTTGTTGCACACCTTGAACTCTTCTATTACTTTTTTCAAACCAGAGATTTGTTCATGGATTTCGTTGCGGACGAGAGAAAAGTAGCAGATGAAAATAAATATTAAGACTGCTAATTCATCAAGAATAGGGTCCAGGCGAATCTTAAGAAAAATTAAAGTTATGAGGTTTAGGATTTTGAATCGTTTAAAAGATGAGTAGAAATTTTTATTTTTGTTATTTTTGTACTTCAAAGACTTGATGCGTCAACCTATACACAGGGACCGTATAGACTCAATTTTGAGTCAATTTTGGTGATGCGGATATTAATTCCTAGGAGACTTCCCGCAATATTTTATTGTATAGACCTGTTGTGAAATTCCGCGCACTCAAATGATCCGGTTGCCAGTAAAATTGTCAAATACTACTCTTAGTGTACAAATTATCCCTAATTTCTGAAATATTATGTTTTTTTGACCTGGTGCAACGTCCGAAAGCTACCAGGCGACGCGACGTTTCAAAGCTCGGCTGGGGAAATTTCGAAAATTAAGTTCTTCGGTCACCTTGTTATTACTAACAGCAACATATTGTAAAGTGTTTGTTCCTTTATAAAATCAATTTTCCCCGTTCTCGTTCCAGTGTAGAAAAACAACAGAACTTTATTACATATTACTTTCGTATTATCGCAAATGTCAAACAGAGATCGTCATTGGTACAAAGAAGAGAATAATGAGCTACCCTCTAAATGCTCTATTCTCCATTAATCATAAGGTTCTGATTGAATCATGAACAGTCCCTACTGAAAATTCCTATATAGGTTCCTATATAGGATCCTATACAGGAACCTGCATAGGATCATACATGTTTCACCTATAGGTGCCACCTATAGGAAATGACATAGGATCCTATATAGGTGCCTGTGTAGGACCCTCCATAATAAAGTACCTGATGGTACCTAACTACTGGTACCTCATGGTACCTAATAGTACGTATGTCTCTAGTTGTTCGTGGTGGACCAAAAAAAATTAATCGCAGCTGTAGGTGTCATAAAATACTACTGAACATCTGGACATGGTCTCATACAGGAACATATACAGGATCCTATATAGGATCCTATATAGGATCCTATGCAGGAACCTATATAGGATTCTTTATAGAATCCTATGTCATTTCCTATAGATGGCTCCTATAGGTGAAATATTTAGGTTCCTATGTAGGATCCTATGTAAGTACTTACAGGGTGGACACGCTGCGGCTTACCAAAATATATGCAAGCCTGCATACACTCCCATAAAAGTAGAATTAGCGTGTAAGACGGATTGCATACTTTTTGGTAAGTCCTAGCGTGTCCACCCTTTATATAGGAATTTTTAGAGTAGGGATAGTACTCCTGAAAAGAATACAGTCCACATTCTTAATAGTACTGCCCTCGATAGTGCCGATAATCCTAATCCCAGCTCGGGCTCTACCGCCACTCCTGCGGTTTTCCCTACTCGCCTTATGTTCAGAGCCGACCTTCTCATTACTTCCGCACGAAGGTTATACGAATTTAGACTTTTACTCCTGAACAAGGCATTAATGCCAACGCGGTATTAACGAGAAAGAGGTTCCGAAATTCGTGCGCTCTCGATAGCGTGACAGTGGTGAGGGAACCCCATTTCTCGAAAAGTTATTCTCCTACAAGCCCTATTGTGGCACTTTTTTATATTATATTATGAGAGTTTGTAAACATTCTCAACCAATTGGTACAGGTATTATAGTCTCACCTCAACATATCTTGACACTCGGAGTACTCGTACGTACAGATGAACCGAAGACGAAGTACACAGTTTCATCCAGCTGACCACCTTCGGGCGCTCTGCAAGATGACCTTATAACAAACAGATTCTACGATGGACATCTTGTCTTGCTTGTGACTGCACCAATTATAGATCGGACTTAAGTAATACGAATGCTTCCACATGCTTTATTCGTACCCTACACTGTTGCTCTGTTGCGTGCGGCTGCTCGCCGATACGTGGAGCTACGGGCACAGCGGTTGCTGAATGTATAGCCGTGTTTGCATGCTGGCAACCCTGCTTGCCTGGGACAGGGTTGTTCTCAGCGGGTACGGAGACGGCTCGGTTGAGCGCCGATGCGTACGGCTGTTCGCCGATACGAGGATACGATGATAATTGGGTCGGCTTGGTGCTGGCCAGAGGTCTTTCCCATGAACCTTTTGCTCGTACCCATCCTTCTGAATGTAATATACATCTCCGGAAACTTTCTGTGTGATTCGATAGGGTCTGATTCGTCGATGGTCTAATACCCCGTTGTAACCAGTGGCCTTATCGGATAACCGGTGATTGTTGGTAACTACCCAATCTCCGACCTCATAGCGCGACTTGAGCGCTTTGGTGGCGTATCTCTCTTGATATATTTTCTGGTGATGGAGTACTTGGTCGTGTCGCCGCTGTCAATTTTCTGCGGGACTAACCCTTGGTGGTGGAGAAACTGTGTTCTGTAGAGACCAATCTCCAGGTAGAGAAATGGTCTTACCCATGAGTAGGTAGCTAGGGGTGTGGTCAGTGGCTGCGTTTCGTGGACTTAACTGTAGTCCGTGGGTGGTTAACGGGAGTGGTCCACAACTCACAGTCTCATCTTCGACTGGCTTCGGCCCATACAAATCCAGTTAACTACGTCCCGTTATGGCTCAGGATTCGACAGGGGTATCCCCAGCGAGAGAAAACTTCTTCCTCTAAAAGCTTCCTGATGTTGGTGGCCGTTGAGAAGCACATCGGGAAAGCTTTCGTCCATCGTGAGAAAAAGTTTCCGTGTCTACTAAAATGAAGGTGACATCCTGAGACGTACCGGCGAATTTCCCTGCTCGTTCCAGACCAGATAAAGTGTTCACGAATGGCCCGAATGGTTTCTTCGGCTCCAGGATGGCCGGAAAGTGGGGCGTCGCACAGTGGGGTATTTTGGATTTGTTCGTCCAAATAATCGACGACTTGTCAATTTTTAACCGAATTGAATTTTTTTTTAAATACTCGTGAATAAATTTATTGTCGTAGAGATACGCCACTATTACGGTTTGAATCGTCAGCACGTCACAATAAAAGTTTTGAATAATAGTTAATAAACGTTCAAAACGTTAATACTTTAATTTTCAAATTACTCAACTGAGAAACGTTCACTCTAAAGAGATCAAAGAAAGAGTATTTTATAGTATTTTAAATCTTTTTTTCTCACAGTTTTTATGTTTATTTTAATAAAAATTGTAAGAAAAAAAGATTTAAAATTCTTGAAGGAAAAATGAAAACCGTAAAAGTGGCGTATTTCTCCGACAGTAAATTTATTCACGATTATTAAAAAAAAAAATTCAACTCGTTTGAAAATTGACGAGTCGTCGATTATTTGCACGAACAAATCCAAAATACCCCACTGTGCGTCGTGGTATTCACAAAGAACTCTTTGTCGGAGAGGTTTGGGAACGGGGAGTAGCCAGCTGGTCAGGTCTTTGGCGAGACGCCCGAAACCGTTCTGGTCCAGGCGATGATTTTGTAAGAATCGGTTTTCTTACGTTGTGCGTTGCGGCTTGTCCTGAATCTTGTTCCATCGTATGATGTCTGCGTTGATGTCAGGATCGTCGAGCTGGGCCATTACGATGTATTCGAAGAGTGATGGAGCGTATGTGGCGTGAAGGACCGGAATCGAATCGGTGAAAACTTCTTGAGTGCCGAAAAAAGTGGGTGGTACCATCGGTTCCAGGTTGGGCTCTCCAGGTGACAGTGTCTCAAGATCAGGACAACGGGATAGAGCATCGGGCAGTTCGTTGTCTTTACCAGGGCAGGTATACGGAAAAAGGTGCCAAGGAAAACGGCCCACCGTGTTAATTTATCTCGTGTGTCCCTTTGACGGTCTAGCCAGGTCAGTATCTTTCTATCGGTGCGGAGTATAAATCGCCGATCATCCAAGTATGGACGGAAGTGGTTGATCGCCCAGATAATAGCAAGACATTCCTGCTCGTTGCAATGGTAGGCTGCTTCTGTCCGAGAGAATTTAATGCTGGCGTACGAGATGATCCGGCGGTTACCTTCTGGTGCTGACTGCATCTGGTCGTATGAGGGGTTGATGGTGACGAAAGGCTTCCTTTACGGCATCGAGAGCTTTTTGAACATCTTCATTCCATCTATGAGGACGCTTGGGCGACAGTTAATTCGTCATGGCGGCTATGATTTCCGAATAGTGCGATATGTACTCATGAAGACAATTCATGGTACGCAGTAAAGATCGCAGCCCTTTACGGATGCGAGGCGGTACGACCGAGAGTATTGCCTGAAGGTATTTAGGCTGCGGGAGGTTTCCTTGTGAAGAGACGACGTGTCCGAGATAAGGTAGGCTGCTTTGTCTGAATTTGCATTTTTCAGCTAAGCAAGTGAGTCCATAAATGCTGAGCCTCTCGAATACCAATGCCAGATGTCGAAAGTGCTCTTCCCAGTCTTTTGAATAAATAATGATGTCGTCTAATTAAGCTATGGTAAATTGAGCCTAGTGGTCAGTGAGTACGTCGCGCATCCGAGTTTGAATGGTGACGCGTGCGTTTTTTAGACTGAAAGGCATAACTCTGGATTTACCCTGTCCGCCGCTTGGTGTGGTGAAGGCGGTATACCTACGAGATTCCGGGGCCAACGGAATTTACGAGTATCCGCTTTCTAAGTCCAGCGTAGTCAATATTTTGGCACCCGGCGAGCACAATGGCCGAGTTGTATGGTGAATTTGCTGGTTCAATCATTCCGTTAGAGAGCATGTCGCGCACCTACTCGTCGAACCACCGACGTTTTTCCTCCGAGTAGCGATGAGGTGGTTCACGAAAGGTCTATGGATCGGACAGATTAATTTCGTGTTGTACCGATATAGTCTGGCGTAGAGGTCCCCCTTGGTGAAAGATTGAGGAGCATCTTTCTGCTATGCTATGAAATCGGCCTTGTAGTTGTGGAAGAAAATCGTGGTCTCAGAAATGAAATTCAATCGACTTCGGTCATGAGCTACGAGGTAGATGCATCCTAGACAATGCTCGTAGATAACTTGGTGTTGTTCGAACCAAGGTATTCCGAATATCAATTCACTGGAGCGGTCGTGACTGATAAGGAAATTTCCAGGTTATTCTTGTCCTCTGGCTTCAGGTGCTAAGTGCTAAGTGTATTGACCCGATTAGACTGAGCACTGATCCTAGGGCCACAAGTCTAGCTTAAAGTGGACTGGGTCCTAGTCATCGTAACTGGACGTCGCTCAAAAGAGATGCGTGAACGAAGTTGTTCGAAGAACACGAGTCTATATAGGCGATGGTTTTCTTTTCACCGAGGCTTACGCGAAGGCTTGAGAGGCGACGTGGCGTGGCGCTGGTAACATTTATTGACGGGGACCATGGTTGGTAGGTTGCTCGGCGGCCCGTCTTTGAGATTAGAAAACCGGACAGTCCCGGTGGTAGTGATTTTCGGGACAATAATTGCGCGGAGGAGCGTACCGGCGACCGGAGGTTGGTACTTTCTTCGCTTCTTCTTTCTTCGGCTGCTTCCGTGTGTGCTCTTCAGCCTCGTCTATTTCGGCTTCTGCAGCGCGATCCATCTCCGAAATTCTGTGGAAAAGAGGCACGAATGACCCTGCGTTTGGATGGACGTAAGGACTCCAGAAGAATTCGGACGATGTCTCTTCTGCAGTGGTGGGTTGAAGTCGCAGAGCCAGCATGTAATTTTGTTGGATAAATACGACTACGGCTTCCTTTTCACTCTGTTTCCGCGAGTAGAGCTGCGCGCTTAAACGCATTAGTGTGCTGTGGCTTGAATATTTTCAACAAAGAATCTCCTTCAATTTGCTCCAGGTAAGCGAGAGGGATTTTCACACCTCCCACCACTTAGTAGCTGAATCTTTCGAGACCTTTCCGGCGAGGCGGGTCCATTGAGAAGACTCGATGGACATCTGCACGAAGTAATGTTCGCATCCACGCAGAAAAGAGTCAGGGTCCTCGTGTTCATGCCCAGAGAAGGTGGGCAGCTCGAGTATTGGTGCTTGGAAAGCCCAAATCAGGGCGGCCCAGTCGTTGGTCGTCGGTAGGCTCATAGAAGCTGCAGGCGGCATGAAGTAGTGGGGTACCAAACCAGTGGTGGGTCACACAGTAGTCGATGATGATTCTGATTGTGTCTGATAGGCCGGCCGCTTGTCGAAAGTAGATCTCTCCTGTGCTAGACCCCGGCTCTTCGATGAGTGTGGCCCCGGGCTGGAGTGACGTTTGTACGTGGGCGATGAACTGCGTGCTTGGAAACGATGCTGCAGAGGTACTCGTGGCAATGAAGTAGATCCCGTTAAGCCGTCCATGTCGGACGACAAAAGAAGTTGATTCTGTGCGGGTTCTGAAACAACCATGCCCGGTTCTGAAAATTCTCGAATCGTTTAGTCGCCTGATTGTGTGTGTGGATTTGTTTGGTCCGGTTAATGGGGACTGCATGCGTGTAGCGAGTGGCCTGGAGAGGAGTGCTGAATAGTCAGCGGCACCGCGTCCGGGCTGGATGAAGAGGAATTTTCTGTGTTGCAGGAGCTGTTTTTTAGGCGACAGAGAAGAGCATGAAGTCGTAAGGGTCGTAGAAACGTGAAAAGTAGTCAAGTTTCGTGCCCCTAGGTTGGGCTGCCAATTGATACGTTTCTCCTTGGTGACAGGAATCCGATCCTCGTTAAATTACTTGGTAGCCTCGATAGGGGCCATTGTAGATGTAAATCCAAGTCCACTTTATTTTCTCTTTCCTCTCAAGCGGTCTAAGAACCGTTGTGTTATAAATGATCTCGCATCTGGATCTCGATACAGGGCCGGAGGTTCCAAATTGGCTGGGTATACCAATTTCTTCGTGGCGTTTTCCTTTAGGAGAGTAGTGTGAACGATTCCATCTCGTTGGTACTTTTGCAAATCCTGGTATAAATCTTCGTTAGGACACGTCCCAGCCGTTTGCGGGCGATGAATTCCCAATCTAGTAGTGCGTATGATGCGGCGATATTTATCTACCGATTTCCGCCTTTCGATTTCCACCGGGTCCTCTCGGAGAATCTTTATTTCGGAAAGCCACTTTCTAATGACCGGGTTGTGACCATCTGGAACCGGATCAGGTCGATAAAATACAATTCCTCGCTCGATGTTCAGATTAATTACCAGACTCCTGTGTTGATCCGGACGTACTCACGTGGACTCACCATCCCTGGTGGCAGTGGGGCGAATAAGCAAAGTGGTATCAGGTCACATCCGGCGGATGCCTCGTCAACTTCGTTTTCTACCACCTCCTGGTGGTGTTGGCCCCGGTTCGGTCTTCCTTGACAGAGAGGGACGATGTCTTGAGTCGGCGACGGAGTGCCCTCTGCCGAGAGTTCAAACCCATTCAGTCGATAGTCATGAGATCTATGTTTTGGAAGTCTAGCGAGTACCAGCTGGCAAGATTTCAACCCTGGCTTACGACCTGAACAATTCAGTAAAAGAACTATCCGGTTAAGGCACCTGGTAGGGAGTGGTTCGTGCCTGTGAGTGACAGAGGATTACTCAAGATGAGAAAAAGCAATTCCAACGTATTATTGCTCTGAAAAGAGCAGATTTTCTTCGCAAAATGTTTGAGGATAAGTCAAAAAGTCGAGCTTGTTCCTTGTAAGAGTTCTTTATTTTTAATTCTCCCTAGGCAGAAAGAGAGAGAGAGCGGAGGCAGTCGAGTGAGCGATCATTGCTGGTTGATGGCGGGATGCCGAGTGTCGAGTGTGGTTCAGTCAGTTCAGTTCAAAATACTCTTCATTGTTCATATAATTTGTAGCTGCATTTGTTTTGTGACATTTATTTATTAATTTATATATATATATATATATATATATTTGATCCCTATCTTAATCGATTTTACCCTAAATTAATTTTGAGTTTTATTTTGTAGTAATACTTGTGTTTCCTATTATATAGTTATGTATATATGTACGCAAGAAAAAAAGAATAAAAAAACTGTTTAATATCTCAGACAATAATTTAACTTATAAGCTAACTTACGAACTACTATTTACAATACTTACATGTTACTTTAGTTATAGCTTAACTGTGAGATTTAATAGTAGTATTCGCAATTTAGTTCTGTGTGAAATGGTGCGGGAATTCATATTTAACATGAAACCGCAAGTCGTTATACTGTAATTTACATGTGTTTTTTTAGGCTATCTAAAGTAGAAAGCCTCAATAGTAATTATTGAAAGTTCGATTGTAGTGATACTAAGTTTTCTGTGCAGAGTGGAGGTTCTCGTACCTCTTTCTGCATTCGTTGCCATGCGCAGGCTCTTATTTTGTACTCTTTGGAGTTTTCTTATATTTGATTTACAGTTACTTCCCCACATAGGGGCTGCATATAACAAAATAGGTCTAATAATCATTTAATAATTAGTAAGTTTATTTTAGACACTCGTTTTACTCTTTCTACACAGGAGTGGGTAGAGGCTTCCTATAACTGCCGAGTCGTTTTTGTGAACTATTCTAACATGTTTTGTGTGCTTAAGCTTTGAGTCTAGAATCTCGCCTAAATATTTTACTTCTTTCTTAGGGACAAAGTCTTCGTTGTACATTTTTATATTAGGAACTACTTTATCACCAACATTATTCGAAAATATCACGAGTTCTGTCTTATCAGTGTTGATTTTAAATTTCCATCTATGAAAATACTCTTCTAATATTAAAACTTGCCCCTATAACTTCGCTAGAGCTTGTTTCTTACGCCTAGATGCATAATATAATGCAGTGTCATCCGCAAATAGAGATAATTGCACATCTTTAGATTTTGGTATGTCATTTAGATAATATAAGAATAATACTGGTCCTAACACAGAGCTTTGTAGCACTCCTGCTACTACAGGTTTTTCTGTCGAGGTTTAATTATTTATTTCAACTACAAATGTTCTACCACCTAAATATTTTTTAATAACTTTAATCAGGTATAGCGGTATATCGTATCTATATAGCTTCACTATGAGCCCTTTGTGCCATACAGAATCAAAGGCCTTTTCTATGTTGAGGAATAAGGCTGCCGTACAATGTTTCATATTAAAGTGTAGGCTATTATAATCAGTGATCCGAGCTAGCTTTTGAACTGTCCAGTGACCTGCTCTGAATCCGAAATGTTCCGGTATAAATTGCTATCTAACGCGTTCATGATCTTGGAGTCTTTTTAGGATTATTATTTCAAAGATTTTACTAAGAGTGGCCAGCAAGCTAAAAGGTTTATAACGTATTGACAACGTTTTATCTTTTCCTGATTTGAATATAGGCACGATTTTAGATTTTTTCCAAGCTTCTGGAAAGTAACCGTGCTTTAACCAGGCGTTTTCACTTTTTCAAAATGATCTGCTATGATTTTGTTTTATCTTTATTTTTTAATAATGGGCCATTTGAACTCTGCAATGGTGGGATATACATTTTACTTTGCCCTTTTAGAATTCTAGTCATTTTCCATAATGAGTTGCCTTTTGTATTTATATTAGCTAATTTCGTGCCCCAAGTCTCATTTTTAAAAGTGAAAATTGATTCTTGCATCTTTTTATTCGCTTTGTTTATAATCGGTTTCAGATATTTATTTTTTGTTCTTTGTGACATTCTTCTCAGGGCGTCTCTATGTTTAAATTGCTATATTATATTTTCTGGGATATTATTATTAGATTTAACGAGTTTATGTTTTGGGATGTGAGACTTTACAGAATCTTTAAAGTTTTTCCAAGTTCTTTAAAGTTTTTCCAATCAGCCTGTTTATAGTTTAGAAAATGAGGAGATTTCCTGTATTCTGTTTCTATTTTTTTGTCATTTATTAACATTAGAACATGTTTATGATCTGAATCAAGTTCGTCGAGTGCGTCAATAATTTTCGGGTTAATAAGATTTGTAAGAAAGGCTAGATCAACTATACTGGGTCGAGCTTGTAGTTTATAGGGGAAAAGAGTGAATTCTTGTGGATAAACTAAGTTACAAGGATTTCTATCAATGAAGTCATGGATTGTATTTCCATTTTTATTATTGCAATATCAATTCCAGATAATATGTTTTGCATTTGAGTCCCCTGCAGCAATTATTTTATTGATGAGGCTGAATAAATTATTTAAATCTTTTTTACAAATATTGTTTGTAGGAGCATAGAGAGCTAGGACGAGAATATTATTATTTAGTTTAATTCCATTGGCTTCTACTGTTTTTAGATTTTTTATTGGGTAGTCCTACCGCAGCTCTTTTACCATATATTATTGGAGGAAAGTGGGTACTTTGTGTATTTTATTTTGGAGCCCATCTGCGTTCCAGTAGACAATTTTAAATTAATTTTCGTGTCTATCACTAGCAATCGAGTTCAACAGCCTGTCCGTGCAGGGCTCGTAGTCTTTCGAAGTCAGTCTTACATGCTAACATTTTGTCTCTAAGTCGAAGGGCTATTTTAAAGAGCTTACCTAGATCACAGATTTGGTTGATCTCTTTAAATATGCTTCTTATGTCCTCAATTCCTGGTTCATCATGCTTTGTACATTTCCTGATTAGAGGTATGTGTTGATGTTGTGCCACGTTTATGGGGGCCCAGGCGGGTCGAGTGTGGATGAACGCGTACTTTTTATGCACGAAGGTTCAGGGCGCGCGCCAAATGTTTGTCGTGACGCTCCACAGTGGGGTGATATCGGAAAACGAGGTTCAAAATGACATTTAGAACGCAATTATGCACCGATTTTAGAATTTTTTTTTTGAAAAATTCAGAACTAAATTTTTCAGAAAATGGTG
>NC_046658.1:68138019-68150078 GCF_010883055.1 Belonocnema kinseyi
AGCCGAATAACCCTTAATGTCGAGTATTTGTTAATACAATTTGTTTATAACAATTAACTATGCAAGTTAAGAATTTTTTTTATATTTCTTATACCCCTGTGCGAAGAGGCGATGTCGATTCGCAGGTTGACCCCGCCATGTCGCTTCTGGGGCCCACGCGCCAATGGCATCATTGTGCGTTGGAGCTTCGTATCTATTGCCTGTCCGAGTTGCTCTCTGTCTCTTTTGCGTTACAATTTCTCAAGATTATTCTAAAATATATTTTTCCAAACTAATTTAGTTTAACATGCTATCCTTCGGCAAAAAAAAATATTAAGTACACAGGCTTATATAAATGCAATGTTAAAATCTCGATAATTGATACATATTCTGTTTACCGGTATCATTAATTACTTATCACTATTTAACCGGAAGATAATTAGTAGATTAAAATTGTTTTATATATTCTATTTATCCCCATATAGTTTAAATCAACTACCTCTCTTTTGTTTACATATAGAGTATAACTCACTTATATAGCTAAACCTAACTCAAGTCATATTTAATTAAACCATTTAGTTGATAATTATAATTATAACTTAGATAGTTATAATTACAAATACACTACTACTATCAATCCAATATAATTCTGGCCTATTCGTTTTGAATTTAAAAGCCTAAAACAAATTTTAAAAAAATAATAATAATGCCGGAATCTGCGAATCGTGCAGTGACAATTAATTAAGGGTCACTAAGACTAAGATCCCTTATATGGACACGTACATTCGTATGCCTCCGAATGCACATATCCATATTATAATAGGTAAATAAGATAACTGTAAAGACAGCCACTGCACGAGTCGAGACTTTAACAGGACACCTTGTCTGTAGAATTTTCCACGAGCCTCCTTGGGGTAATCGGCACAGATGGATGAAGAACGCTTGGCTCGTCGAGGTGAGAATTGGAAACTCGAACTGGCGATACTCCTGCTTGTAAGAAAATACAAACACAGATTCTCAAAGCTCAGAGCTTGTCAAGTCCACCGTGTTATACATTAAAGATGTATGTCATGTTTAAACCATTTTTATTTTTCATATGTAACATCTGGCTAAATTAAGGCAGGAAAACGCAGTTTTTTTGCAAATTTGTCAGCAAATTCGATAAAATTTTGATATATCTCGTAGTTTTTCACAGTGCAGAAACATGTAGTTTTTTTCAAAGTTTTAAACAAATTTTCTTATATCTTTTAAAGTTCATACTTTTTATTACGTACAAATGATTTTAAAAAAGAATTTTTATTTGGTAAACCATTTTTTTGACATTTTTTCGTATACATATTGGAAACAATAATATGTATATATAAAACAGACAACAGTTGTGATAGTCAGGTTGATTAAGAAGATAAGTGCTCGGAACTATAGGAACTTTTAGAAGTTAAAGACTAAGAAACTAAAATGCATCCAACTTTAAAGGACTCAGACTTAAATGCCTCTTCCAAGCCAAGGTGTTAACAACCGTACTGAAGGGTGAATGGTACCAGGGTGTGATGTTCCTAACGGTGTCTGTAGGATATCAGGTCGCACCTTAGAGTATTGAGATCTTACCGCCGCATGTTGGGCTCTGTGAGGATGGGCCAATACTTATTAGCTACTCGTGAGAACAGCATGGGGAAAACAAAATAAAAACAAGTATATGCGAGGAGTTGGGAGGAGACTTGGGTGTAGCGGAAGAGCTCGACATGAGCAACAAGCCGAAGGCCCACGAGCCAGTTTGGCGATATCGGTACGCTGCTGAAGGCGCGTTTATCAAGGATGGGGCTAGGGTATGGAGACGATAAAGTCGGCATATCCAACAGTGTAACGAGACACGGCTTAAGGGTCTTACCCCTATGTCCCTTAAGTAATAATATAGACAGTTCCGGAGCCATATGTTGGCAGGAAAAGAAGGTAACTTTGGTGTGTATTACTGTTTTTTATAGGTCGTGTCCCACATTTAGTGTGTAAATTCATTCGTATGAAATCGTGATGCAAACACATGAAACCTCTAACTTGAAAGTCTTATAAATAGGATTTAGCTTCATTTTCTAAAAAAAGCATTTTAAATTTGGATTTTAAACTTCACGTATTCAGATTGAAGATTCAATCACAATCTTTATTCCTATACTAGAACAACTTCGTCCTCGTTGTTTTTTTTCTAAGATTCTGATTCTTTCATAATTTTTGTGGTGTTATGGTAACTCTATTAAAGTGACACAAATATTTATCTTTTCCTTACTTTTCCTGATTTAAGACATAAACAGCAATAACCATTAACAAAACAATTTCCTGTTATATAAAAATTTAGAATTGGACACAAATTTTACATAAAGAAAAAAATATATACAAAATTGATTATAAGAGACGGTAATATTTCTAAAAATTCAAGACTTTGAAAACAAAACTCGGGAATCCCAAATTTAGTTTAAAAGACAAGTTTCTCGAGTAGGAGAAGACTTAAACATCTGGTTCACTTGAAAGAAATCCATAGGTCGAGCCGACATCTGCAAGATGATTCTGACATCCTGAAATTTGTTCTAATACTCACACTTCCCAAAGAATATTAGCTTTAAATATCTATTGCACTTGTGTGATTGCCCAGAACGGCGAAACAATTATTAAATAATTTTAGCTTTTCGAATTATGGTTTGGAAAAACCTAAAACTCGATTTTCTTTATGAAAATGTGTTTTGAATACCTAAATAAATATTCAGGACCGCTGGAACATGTCCCAAAGGCCTCAGGCATCTGTAGCTTTGGTATAAATTTCCTTAGCCCTCTAAGGAAATGAATTTCAAATAACTATAATATATTGAAACTTTTTTCCTACAAGCTAGAAAAATACCGAAATCAGCTGACTAGTTGTCAGTTGGCCAGTTTCCCGTACATTAGCGAGCTCATCTATACAATTGCATAGTTGGCAAAATTCGGTATTAAAAATCTAATAACATCGCACGTTTTTTGGAAAAATATCAACTCTAAAATGAGACCAAAATATTTTTAAAAAACATATTAGTTGTTCGTTGAAATTAAATTAAAGATCTTCCCTAAAGTTGTAAACTATGCAATATTAGAACTATATTTTAAATTATTAAAATAATGAAATTAACTCAAAATTATGGAGTAGGTTATAAACATTTAATAATTAAGAAGTTAAGTTAATATAAATTAAGTTAAGGAAAGCACCGTTTTAACGCGTAAGCAATTATAATTTTTGCACAGAAGAAACGAAATGCAAAAACGGTTTTAGCTAAAAATGCGTGAAGTAATCTTGGTATGCAAAAAACTGTAGTTCGGGAAGGGTCAAATAAAAAGTCATTAATATTTCATTTTACCCTTACCGATCCTTATAACGCATAGGTACGTTATGTTGACAGAGGTGACTCAAGCGGATGCAGAAGTTTCGTAATGTGGCCTTTTTATTATGTCACTAAAGTCAAATTTGATATATTAGCCTTACGTAACCATTTCTTACACCGGGACTTCAGGTTAATATAAATTAAATAGTAATGCTGATAAAGTTAGATATAAAAGACGAGCTATTCAGCCTTCAAATTACTCTCGTATTTGATGTACTGGTTAAAGAGGTAGAATTTCATCAAATGAAGTGTCTTATTTCGTGTATGAAATGTTGGAAAAAATATATTTGAATCTTGTAATTCTTTATAGCATTCTGTGTCATGGAATTATTGGTACTTTCTTGGAAGATACTCATAGTAAGTAGATAAAAAATAATAATTTTGTACTACGAAATTGGAATAGTGTGGAAGCATTGCCTTCTAGAAAACTAAAATGATCCTAATTGTTTTTCAAAATTCCTCAATGTCTCATACCTTCACTTTTTGATGAAGATATTTGGTTTTGGCATTTAAAACTACCTGGATAAAAATGTGAAAAGTATAACTGAATATTTTTTTGCCGACATTGGTTATAAAAATTATATAATAAGTACCCATTAGTTATATTCAAAGTATATACTGAATATATACTGAATAATGTACTGAAAGACTTTAAAAAAATGTTGAGGCCGCTTAAGTCTTCTAGAAAGGCAACGTTTCAGCACTACCAGAATTTAATAGTACAAAATGGCCTAAAATTTTCGCAAGGTCTCGCCTAACATATCCTAACGGCTAAACTGTGTGTTAATAAAGCGTTGATGGGATACTCTGTTGAATCTGGCATACCGCTTGTAAGTCCTGTTCAGGACCACCATGTAGAAAATATAATCTTCAAAAAGCATCTTGCCTTGCTTGTAATCGGACCATTTATCAGTTTTACTAGTCCATCACTGAATAAAAAAATACAACTTTATGAAGGACCTCCACCACCACTTGCTACTATTATTGCTTGGAAACCCACGAGACTAAATCGCATCTCTGATCAACGGGTAATTTCCCATGTACCGATAGTAAATATTTTCACGTGTTCCACTTACTAGTCACTTCATAGTTGTGAGATTACAGAAGACGATATCTGCACCATACAATTATCTGGAGAAAATCACTGTACCAATGAGGATTCGGTTCTGCATTCGTGGTCAACCATCAACTGTTCGGTGTTCTCGTTCTTGCTGAAAGCATTATAAATCAAAATAGTCCTGATGTCTTTATAAGAATGAGTGGTAATACATATCTAACGTGGATGATGTCACATATTGGTCCACATTTACATAAACAAGGGAATAGGAAGCGTTCAGACAGGTATCAAGACGATTTGAATTTCCGTACCTCGGGCGAAAGCCACGCAAACACCGGAACAAAAAATCATTGATGTGAAATTTTTTACATGTCATTGTGTACAATGAAAATTTTCATTTTGACTTTATTTTTTTCATGTCTCGAAAATTTTGCAGCTTAAAACTACACAAACTTCAGCGTACATTTTATGATCGGCATTTCACAGTGTGATCTAATCTGAAGGGTTTACTTGCACACAATCTACTTCCACATACTACATACCATTAGGTTTCATTTCTTCTTGTTCAGGTAATCCCTAGTAAAGATTGCTTTGACACTGGCCTTTTGAAAACTGAAAGCCATGTCAATCTATAAAATGTCTAAGGTAACAACACAGCCTGTTAGGTGCTAGGAATTCTACCTAGATGTCCACGATTCAATCCCTTAGGCAGCACTTCTGGAAATTTTTCTGTGTCCTTATACCAATTGCATCACAAAAATGCGTCCGTGACTGATAATTAATATTCTGATGTATCTGATGTCTTAATTTCTGATGTATAATTTAAGTCTTTTATCATTAGTATGTATACAGCCGATTGACTCGATTTCACTGGGTATGGACCTGTGAATATTTTTCTTTACTAAGGTGGGCTTAGAATAACTGTATCAGCTTAATCACAACCAGTGATAACCTGCAGATGCATCCAACTTCTATTAGAAGTACTCGCATTTACCTGGAAGTTTGGGCAGGGAAAACCAAAACTGCTAACAATTGATATATTGATAATAGAAAAAAATAATTACCATGTGCACAAACCATGGACTTTAACTACTGTCGAGCGGAAGTTTTGACTCCGAGATGGGTGTAAACTAGCGTGGTCCTTATTTATACTTGGTGGGATTTTTAAACAATTTCTCTGCACTCACCTCTGCCCTCCCCTCCCTCAGTTTTATTCGAATACCCAAAAATGAGGAGATTCAACCAAAAACAGTTTTAAAATGAAAAAGAAACAATCCAGAAAATTCTGACCGCTGCGCAGGCACATTCGATCGCAAGTTTCAAAGCGCCCAGGGTTTAGAAGCTCATTTGCCAATATTACAAAACTGTCAAAACTTCTACTTTTTTCTCTAACAATGTACTTTCCATTAGTCACTAGTTAGTTAATATCACTGTGCGATTGAATAAAAAGTATTTTGATGGACCTTTTTTCGTATTTTGTCTCATTTTGCTCAATATTTGAATTTTTCGACTTTTCAATAGTATTTTCGACGAATAAAAAAAATTGGGTTAAAGAAATCTTGTAGGTCTTTTAAAGGTAAACAAAGTTAATTTTGAACCTTTTATCATATTTGTGGGTTGTTTAAATAAATTATGATTTCTTATTTTTGTATGGTATTTTCCACAGTTAAAACGATTACGATTAGTCCAATGAAAAAATGGTTAAAAGCCATTTTTTCTGTCAGACTTTTCACTGTATGCTGCGTAGGTTCACTATAAATTTGAACTTGTTATTTTTTATGACATTTTTCACAAATAACAGTAATAAATAACAGTTGTAGAAGGCTGACTAACGAACTTCATCTGTATTTGTGCACTACAGACAGACACCAGTCTAAAAATCATTATATCGTATGTAAGGGTTTTCAAAACGGAGATTCTTTTCTGCGGAAAAACCGATTTTTTTAACATAATCTTTCATATTTGCAATTTTAAATATATTTGTTAAAAGTTATAAAAAAAATCAAGAAAATTTATCAAACAAAAGTTGTTTGCTAACAAAAAAATTCCCCCGGGTGGAATATTTGAAAGTTGATTTTCTCATAAATAGTTTGCTTTCTCATTGAGAAATCTCTTATAAATGTATATTTAATCATAAAAGTTGTTATGTTGTTATGTTATATCGTTCAAATAAATTTTTTAATCCACAGTTATCATGACTACAGTTGGCAATAGAAGTTTTTTAAATATTGCAATTGGTTCATTCTTAAAGATGAATACTACCTTGACCAAAAAGTTCCCGGAATCATCACCGTGTAGCGCCCCCTGTTGTCCGATTCACATTTTTTCATTTCTGTAGGTTGTCACACCTTTTAAAAATATTCCCTGCGAATTTCAACTTTCTTGCTTGAAATTAGTAAATGTAACGCAATTTTGAGTGCATCTGTTTTTTTGCGAATTTCGATTTTTGCAATGGATTCAATTTTGCAACAACGTGTGTGTTGTCACACAATGCCATCATTATCCTTGAATTTCTCACCAAAAACTCAACAAATACAAATCCGCAGCCATCAAATTCGCCAGATTTAGCTCCCTGTGACTTATTTTGTTCGATTGATTGAAAAAACCACTACGCAGAACGTGTTTTAGCAGCCGATCGGAGATAATACAAAAATCGAAAACGGCACTGATGGGCATACCGAAAATTGAGTATCAAAATTGTTTTGAGAGCTGGATCAAGCGCTGGCATAAGTGCGTGGCAGTCGATGGGGATTACTTTGAAGAGGACCACATCAATATTCAAGAATAAACTTATATTTTTAATTTTAAAAATAAATTCCGGGAACTTTTTGATCAAGGTAGTATTTCTGTTTGGAGACACCTATAAACATTATATTGATTTATGGCAACTAAATACCCATCACTGATTAAAAAATTGGTTTTTAGTATTCAGTATTACTGCTAATACTGTTACGAAAAGAAGTAAAATTTAGAAAATTTTTAATTTATTTGTTCTGAAAATCCGACGCACGCACGGAAATTTTCCGAAAACCTTATTTATGATATGGCAAATAATGATGTTTGAAAATTTCCAGCGTTACTTGGCTTTCTTTTACAGAAAGCAATATATTAATAGTTTTTACTTTAATAAAGACGATCCTTTTATACGAATTGCCTCTTTTAAAATCAATGGAAAAAAGTATCAATTATTTTTTTAATTATTACAATTTACACGAAATTTTTTCTTGAAGGAATATACCCTAGGGCATTTTATCACCCGAAGCGGTGATTCGTGATCGCCTGCATTAATCAGCAAATATACGACAGGAACCTTGGAAACTCGAGAAGATGAACATAACGATATTGCGTGACAGTGCCCTCTAAATATTCAGCGCGAAGCGAGCGCCTAAAACTTGGCAGCTTTATCTCGGCATTGCTCGAAAATTTATTCATATATAATGAACGACTGAATAATGTAGAAGGTTAACCCCTTGTTCCGTACTCACTGGCCTACACCGTCGAGAGATCTGCAGGGAAATAGGAACTGGGAACTGGGAGTAACCTACCCTTTCAGTGGATGGAAAAGTAAGAAGTAACAAACACTACATCAGATTATATTTAACAGCTTGGGAATGGCGACCCGAATCAGCCGAGGAAGAACATATATTTTCCTTCAAATTATGGGGGAATACGAGCGAATTAACCGTTCTCGTATTTGATTATTACCCTTTTAATCTTACTAGCCCAGATGGGTGTGGCACAGGCCAATGATTTCCGCAATTTATCCCATTTCAAAGAGGGTAAAAATTATTTCTCATTTTCCTAATCGAAAGGCAGCCCTCATTTATTAAAATTACAAGTTTAGTAAATCGTTTTACAGTCCAATTTAACGATTAAGTACTCAGTGAATAACTAACATCGTTCTTGAAATTTGTTAGAATATTGTCATTTTTCATACATTATTCAGACAAGTGTAATATCATATTATAATTTGCATTTATTATTCTGCTTAATGTCCTCAATTTTGGCATCATATCTTTAATCGAAAAAGAAATTAAATTGAAATTAAAACAGATTGTATATTATTATATTTTCTATTTTTAGTAAAAGAATAGCCTCTGGACAAAATATTCGTGAATAGATCAATTAGATACTATAGATGTATACAATTTTCAGAACATAATACTGCTTTTTTAAATATTAGTAATAGTCGTTAGGACATTTTCGTAAAAGGTTCCATTAACAGCTCTTAAAAGTAATTTAATCCCGAAAATAACGAGACTTTTTTGCATAAATATGGAAGCTTTCCAGGAAAGAAATTGTTGGAAAAGAACGCTCTGGCGCAGACGGATAGTTGCTGTTGTTGCTCGTTGATAATTTATTCAATGGGCATTACCAACTCCACTAATTATAATTTATGTGACAGCAGCAACAACATCACATCGACTGTGCGGCTTTAGAGACGACGGAAGAGCTTTAGCTAAAATTTTGCCAACCTCTTATCACTTAAATTTCCATTGGCCATGTTAATGCTAATTTGCATCGGATGTCATATTTATATTAATAATTTATTGTGACATGAAGTTATGTTATTAATTAAATGCTACAAGAAAGAAGCCACCATATATAAAAGTAAAAGAGACGAAAAAGATGACAGAGATTATTCTTTTCAGTCAAATATGCAAGTAATAATGTCCTGACTAGCAACACGAGATCTTTATCGATTTACAAGTAAAATAATTCAATGTTTTATTTTGCATTAATTTAATTTAAAAAATAAAAAATTATGATGCACATCAATTTACAAACGAATTTTTGAAAAATTAATGAAAAATTAGCGAGTAAAAAGGCCGAAACGAGATCTTTCCAGTCGAGATATTTTGGTGAGACAAGATATCTTCAACCTTTTTTTTTAATTATTATTTGAATCATGTGGATTCACGTATACATGTAAATTATTGCATGAATAATATTTATTGTATATTCGTAAGACATAATCAACAAAGTAGACAAGTAAAAACATTTAGTTTAGTAAGATTAATTCGCAACAAGAGCAACTAAACTTTCGTCCGTCCGTCATTTTTAAGGCATTTCTTACTTTATGTTACTAGAAAATTAAATTATTCATACACATGATGGAAATAATTTATGAATCCAAATATTGAGAGAGATAGAATATAAAAAATAAGCAAATTAAGAAATCCAGACAAGGAAGACGAGATCTTGATTGATTCTCAAGTAGAACACTCCAAGTTAGGTCAGACAAGGATTTTACCTTCATAGTATCTTTGTTTATGTTGTTTAAATTGTACTTAAAAATTTGTTTATTTATATAGACTAAGCAGATAATTTATTAATTACATTTCTGAAAGAGATAGAATATAAAAAATAGGTAAGTGAAAGAATTTAGACTAGGAAGAAGAGAACTTGATTGATTCGCAAGTAAAACAATTCAAGTTTTTCCAGGCAATAATTTTTCTCGGGGTAACTTTGTTTTGGTTGTTTTAATTTTACTACAAAATTTGATTATTTGAAAATACTAGAGGAGATACTCGAATATGAGATATTCTCGTAATATGAGAAAGCGGGGTATCAACTAAACTAAGAGACCCACTCTGTTGGTTCTATCACTAACTTGTAGCCCTTGAAGAAAGAGTAATTTCGTGGTATAGTCCATTTTTCATTGGGCTTCTGAAGATTATAGGCGAACTTTTTGTGAAATCGATGGTGGTCGAGTTCTTGGAAGGAAATTCTTTAAATCCTATTCATTATTCATTAAATATGTATTTAGCAGTAAAGTTTGTCTGGAGTGATGGGGATTGAATAACTAAGTAGGAAAATATCGATAGTGTTGAAGTTTGTCATTGTACAGTTCAGGCATAGTAAGTGCATAGTTGGACGGTGTGGGTCTCATAATATGAGATACCTGTGGTTTTTATAACACTGTGGCTGCGCGGGGGAAATTGGTTACAAAAGTGTTTGTGACTACTGCGAAATTTAAATATATCTAAATAGCAGTAAATTTAGACTTCGGAAACATAGAATGAATTTTTTCATTAAAAATAATACTTTTTACTTTTTTACATTTTTTGTATTTTCAGCATAAAAAAAATTTTTAATAAAATTTTTTATTATAGCTTCTTATGACAAACTAAATTTCCTTTAAAATGACCTATATTACTTTTAAATTCAGTACATAGTAACTTACTTTATGTTATTTAAATTGTGATAGAAAATTCCTTCATTAATAAAGGCTATGCAGAAAATTTAATAATTAAATTATTAAAAGTGATCTAATATAAAAGAAATATGAGAGTGAAAAAATCTAGTCCAGGAAGATGAATCTTTATTGATTCGCAAGTAGAACAATTCAAGTTTGGTCAGACTACACTTTTTCCTTTATGGTAAGTTTGTTCATGCTGCTTAGATTGTACTAACAAATTCCTTCATTTGTAAAGACCATGCAGATATTTAATTAATTAAATCATTGAAAGAGATTTAATGTAAAAGAAACACGCAAGTGAAAAAATTCAGACTATGAAGACGAGATCTTGATTGATTCGCCAGTAGAAACATTCAAGTTTGGCCAGGCAATAATTTTTCCTTTATAGTAACTTACTTTATGTTATTTAAATTATGCTAGAAAATTCCTTCACTTATGCAGGCTATGCAAAATATGTATTAATTAAAGTATTAAAAGTAATCTAATATAAAAGAAATATGAGAGTGAAAAAATCTAGTCCAGGAAGTTGAGATCTTTATTGATTCGCAAGTAGAACAATTCAAGTTTGGTCAAACTACACTTTTTCCTTTATAGTAACTTTGCTCATGCTGCTTAGATTGTACTAATAAATCCCTTCATTTGTAAAGGCCATGCAGATACTTAATTAATTAAATCATTGAAAGAGATATAATATAAACGAAATATGTGAGTGATAAAATTTAAAAAAAGAATATTTATGTTTATGTTATTCAAAAAGTACTGAAAAATTGGTTCTTTTTTACATACCATGGAGATAATAATTTTTAAAGAACAATTCAAATTTGGTCAGGCAATAGTTTAATTTTTGCAATGGCGCTGTAAAAATTAAATCAATTATACACATAATTTAAAATTAATAAATTTATTAAATGAAACCAAATTACAAAATTTTATCATAATCGTGTTTATTTATTACATTTTTCTTGCACCTTCTTCCCTATTTCATTACACACCCCCCATAAAACTTAATTGGTGGTGGAAGGGGGGCCTACAGTTTAAGATGAGTTCCGAACCACCAAGAGCAACAGCTTTAAGTACTTAAAGAAACCTTTTTCTCCAGAGCTACCGGTCCCACGACTCTCCGGAGATGAACACAACTCCCTTGCTAGGCTAGTGTTCACCGCATGGGCCCGCCGAGGCTCTTCCAGAGTGCGAGGCGGGGAATCGAACCCGCAAAGTCGACGGAGTGGGTTCAAAGCCTATGCTTTAGCTCCCACCACCATTGTCCCACTCTAATCGTGATTATTTGGTTGTATGGTATCTGTATGTATTTTGAAGCGCTGATTCTGATACTAACCTTCTTTCTGTCGCAATGTGAATATTTTCGGAGGTATGTAAGGTTTAATCTTTAGTATCACGTAAAAAATGACAAAATAATATCACTTTA
>NC_046658.1:68150178-68195572 GCF_010883055.1 Belonocnema kinseyi
ATCAATAAAATAATTTTTCACACATATTAATAGCACTGTAAGAGTCAGCAAAGTATACAGCTGATATTAAAGACTTCAATTTGAGTCCTATTAAAAACCTTTAGCATTTCCGGTTTTTTTATACAAGCTTTCAAAAACAGCCAAGAAACGGGTCTTTTTCCTTTTAAACCCCGGATTTCCTGGAAAACGAGGAAAGATAGCGTTACTCAAACAAATTATAAATATCAGACATAAGTGAGAAAATCCTGACTGATTCGGCGAGATTACTATCGATTGTTGAAAAAATATGGGGCATACATTTTAAAACGGTGGGAACAATCCAGATGAGCGAATATAGAGTGGCAGAATTTCTTTCTGCAATTTCGAGGGTTGATGTAATTCTGGTTGCCTATAGGAGAGAACGTGGGTGGACTTTTCGGAATGTCGGCCTCATCGAGGTTGACCGTGCATTTCGATTTCGATCAGACTTGAACGAAGGTAGACACACAAACATGAGCGACGTGGCAGGCACGAGCTTGTTCAGCCAATCAGCAGTTTTTCCTAGACTGGCTGTCATTCAGTCAGCCAAGTGGAAGGACAGGAACGGCATGTGGTTCGACTTTGGCATTATTCATTATGCACCTCACAACACGCCGTCACCTGCCACCGCAGTCTTCTACATACAAACCGAATCTCGAATTGGCTACGAGGAAGACCATATTTGCGATAATTAACTTGTGTCTAATTTTACCTTCATTTTCGACAAATATTTGTTTTTTCTCAGAAATTAAATTTGTTATGGAATAAGCTGTAGGTTGTATGTAGGTGACGTAAGAAAAATAAATATGCGCCGAGGTTCTAAACCTCACTAAAGTCCCTGCCTCAGTTTGATTTCTTATTAAAAAAACTGAAGTTAGGGTTTGAATCCTGGTATCGGTATTTTTTGAATAATTGAAGAGATACTGTGTTAGCACGGTTTATGTTGTTTTATTTTTCTAGCACGTTTTTTAGGGACTGGTCACTCAGAAATCAGTGAGTCAGACAAACAATGACTGTCACCGGAATAACAAAGATTTCTTAGAGACCTCCCTCCGACTAACTCCAGATTTCTTGTGACTTACCACGAGACTCCCTCGAAAAGTTAATCGCGCGGTACTCGAAACAGATCTGTCGAGTGTTCCCGACAGAGTTACGAATCTTTCCGACGGGGATTTCGCCGAACCGGCCGGCGGAAGCAAGGCTTTTCGTGACCCACTGAGACTTACTGAGACTAACTGCGGGACTGACCAATGAACAACGCAATAGAATTTAGAGATTCCTACTGACCTCCACAAGGTCTTTCGTAAGTCCGGGAAACACCTAAAATCTCAGTGACCAGCGACTCTACTTTTTTAATAAATGAGAAAATTTTTATAATCATTTAAAAAATAAAAATTAAAATTAAGATAACTGTTAATTGAAAATATTGCTTTTAACTTGAAATTAAAAATTTAAACGCTAAACAATCTAATTGTTAAATGGTGATGGTTTTTAAAACTTAAAGTACAAATTATTAGAACCATTTTTCCAAGAATTTTAGATTTTGTAAAAATTTCTCAAAGATTCTCTACTAAAATTTTTAGACTTCAACTTATTTCTGCCTTTGAGGGTTGAAAATCAAAAAGGAACTCTTAATTTATGATTGGAAATTTAAAAAATATTAATTATGCCATGCGTATTTTTTTCATCAAAAGTATTTTAGAACAACATGAAACCATTTTTGATATTTATATTAATCACAATATGTGTGAAAATAATAATAAGCGACACGTTACTCAATATTACTTCAAATTACAAAATAGTAGAAATATCGATTGTTTTTCTTCTAACAACGAACTTCACTTAATTACAATGAAATATATGTTCCCACATGACAAGGATATCCACACAAATTTTATTCTATTTTTGTTACCAGATCGCATGGAATAGTTCTACGGTCTTTTTGGCCTTCTAAATTGGTTATGTTCGTCAAATAAAGACATTTAAAGTACAATTAAAGTTTTACAGTTTGAAGTATATCACCATTTTAAAAGTAAATTAAATTCCATTATCGAGCGGAAGTGTTGATAAAATGAAAGCCAAAAAAGTTTAATCCGCTAAAATTATCCAGTTTTGCATAAACCTGCAAAATTTTTTATTTTTTACAATTCTACTTTAAAATTCCAAACATTTCAACGGTTTAATTTAAAACTACTGGGTATTGAAAGAGCTTTATTTTAAAAGCAGGCAATTTTAATTTACTTCATTATTACGAATATTTAATACATCTTGTAGTTTTTAAAGTAATTTTCGGCTTGTAAAAAATTTTACAATTAGATCTAAAATTATTATCCTTTCAAATTGGAAATATTCAAATTGTTTATTTTCTTGAGACATCACAGATAAAAATGCTTATTTTTGAAAGCTTCTAATTAGAAATTCCTAATTTTTTTATTTCAATTTAAATAATTGCATAATTATTGTAAAATTTATATTTTTGGACTATACTAATTTAAAATTCTGAACATTTGAAGGATTATATTTGAAATTGGAATAGTTTTCGAATCCTAATTGTATCTGACTTGAAAGAAAGTATAGGATAAAGGAGAATACATTTTTGAACTTGATTAATATTTTATCGTTAAGATACACTTCAAGGAAAGGAACAAGGGTTCATGTTTAGAACCCTTTTGGCAGAAGTAGAATGGGAAACATCTTCTCTGATTCCCTTCTAAATGTGTTTGAATGTCCTTTTCGACTCGACACACTTCAATCAAAATTATACAATTAAACTTAAAAGTAAAATGTAAATTTTATTATCGATTCATCTTGTCAATTTACCCGCGCTAGGCGCGAAAACTACGTGTCTTCTCAAAAATTATAGTTCTTTTTTGGATAAACAAGTTTTGTCTCATTTTTTTTGTAGCTCGCGCCGTTAGTCCATTTTTAAAATTTTTTTACTTTTAATGTTGTTTTTAACGACGAAGAACAAAAATTACGCGTCCCATCAAAACGTGATTCATTATAAATTTGTAGGTCTTTCCAGGGCGCGCAATTTTAGCTTGTTCATTTTTTTCTTATCTTGCATAGTTTGACCAAAAAATGGAATTTTTGAATTTTTCATTATTTTTGGTATGATCAAATTTGGAATTTTTAATTTTTCGACCAAATTTAAAAAAATTGTATGATAATCTTGTAGGTCTTTCAAAAATCTAAATTTTTCTTTTCTTGACTTTTTTCATATCATGCCTTGTTTGGCTTAAAATGTTCATTTTAGTTTTTTTTTATTTTGAAAATTCTTTAACAATGATCATTTTCTTTGTGTAGACAAAAAGTCATAGGGATCAATTATTTGCGTTTCTGAATACTATAAATAACCGTACATAGAATTTTGAAAACTTGCAAGAATGTGATTTCAAACATTTTTGGTACGATCAAATTTGGAATTTTCATTTTTTTGACCAATTTAAGAAAGTTTTTATGATAATCTCGTAGGGCTTTTAAAAATCAACGTTTTTTTTTTCTTGAGTTTTTTTCATATCATGCGTTGTTTGGCTTAAAATGTTAATTCTAGTTTGCTTTTTTAGATTTCTAAAATGCTCTAACTCTGTTAATTTTTTTATTTTAGAAAAAAGTCAAAAGACTAAATTGTATGAGTTTCTGAGTACTATGAATAACCGTAGATAGAATTTCAAAATCTTTAAAAAATGTGGTTTCAAACATTTTGAAAATGCGCTCACTTTCTGAATTTGGATCAAAAGTAGTTGATTTACGAACTTGTTCTTTCGTTTTAGGCCTTAAAAAAGTGTGCCAAAGCAGAATTCAATCTAATCAATTTTTCGAAATTTATCGTACCTACAGAATTTAGACTACAGACAGACGGACAGACTGACTGTCAAACGCCTTCGTAAAAATAGTTTTTTCTCAATTAGTGGGTCTTAAAACGTAGAGATTTGATGAAAACCGACAAATTGAAATTTTACATAAAACTAATACCTTCACATTCTCATTGCGCGCGTGGCGCCCCGCGCCACGTATGAGCACGCCTGGGGCGCACGGGTACACTCTCGCGCTTTGCGCTCGTTTTCGTACGTTTCATGCGTAAACTTCAACCACATTTTTTAAATATCATAAATATTATAACTTAAATTGAAAAGTGTGATTTTAACGTCTAAGGAACTTTAGCAATAAACTGTAACTGAAATTTTTCGATTTGTTTTTAAATAAGGTTCTCAAATCACCTACAGCTTTAACGATTACATTCTCATTACGAAGCTTCTTCGTGCTCGATAATTTTTGTCAAACTGAAAAACTTTATTAAGATAATTAGTAGACCTTGT
Organism: Belonocnema kinseyi; assembly: GCF_010883055.1. NCBI lineage: Eukaryota > Metazoa > Arthropoda > Insecta > Hymenoptera > Cynipidae > Belonocnema > Belonocnema kinseyi. The sequence goes on from NC_046658.1 coordinate 68,154,516, forward strand.
TTAAATATATACTAAAAACAATATTTCAAACTTACGGATCTCTTAAAAATAAAGCTTTCATATTTTTGAAAATGACCCCACTTTTTGAACTTTTGTCTAATTAAGCAATTTTATGGAAATAGTTTCGAAATACATATATTTTATATATAATAGAAATTTGGATTGATATTTGTGAACGTATTAAAAAGGTTTTTTGTTTCTTTTTTTGAAAATTTTCAAAATGTTAAAAAGCATGTAACTTTGTCAATTTTTCTCGAATTTAAAAATGTAATAATGATAATTTGCAATTCTTTTTTCCATGCACCAGAAAATTTCACAGAAAATTTTAAAATTCATAAAATTTTTGTCTTCAAATTTTGAAATAACTCTTTTTTAATTTGTGTCTAATCAAAAAATGTTACTGAGATAGTTTATAAATATATTTGATATCTAATGAAGAATTCAAATGAAGTTTCCTAATCTATCAGAAAAATATTTTTTTCTATTTTTCTGAATATTTTAAAAATTTTGTAGAAATTGTTGATTTAAGTCTGCCTGTCGCTAATGTCAATATCTGTTTTTTTTTTCAAATTACGTCACAATACAATATTTGAAGAATAACGTCCACTTTGAAGAATACTTAAAAACTTTTATAATTTTTAATGGAATTTCATTTTACATTAATAAAAAAAATTATTTTCACAGACCAAACCTTTAATTACATAAAAAAAGAAATTCAGTGCATTTTAATCAAAGACATACAAACAAAACACAAAAAAATCTAATAAATATTATACAACTACAATCTTTTGTTGGCAAATTTAGTTTTCACTACATTGTGATTGTTGAAATGATTCTACTTTTAAAACTAAACCAGTTTCAGAAACATAAAACTTTTTCAAAGCAAAATTTGTATACGAGAAATCAAGGAAAATAAAATCATTTCAATTGATAATTTTTAAATGCAATGTTTCTTGGCATTATTCTTGAAATGATTCTACTTTTAAAACTAAACCAGTTTAAGAAACATAAAACTTTTTCAAAGCAAAATTTGTATACGAAAAATCAAGGAAAATAAAATTATTTGAACTGATAATTTTTAAATGCAATGTTTCTTGGCATTATTGATGAAATGATTCTACTTTTAAAACTAAACCAGTTTCCAAAACATAAACTTTTTCAAAGCAAAATTTGTATACGAGAAATCAAGGAAAATAAAATTATTTAAACTGATAATTTTTAAATGCAATGTTTCTTGGCATTATTCTTATTACTGCAAAAATGCATTTGAGTATAAAATTTATTTCAAAAATATTTCTCTACTATACAACAATTTACATCTGTATAAGGTTTCTTACAATTTATAATAATAATTTCCGTACAAACAGATTATTTAAAAAATAACAAGAAAGGAATAAAATAATAAAAATTTTAATTTAATCACATATAAGTCACAACAAAAATAATTTGTAAAGAACTTTTGTTGATTGACAATTTTTGAATTAAATAAAAAATTGGTGACAAATTTTTTCTACTACATTTGTATTGTTTTCTGATCAATTACACTTCGTTGAAATTAAGTAATGTTTCAATATTACTACAAGATGTATCAATAATTCTTAATAAAATTAAACAAAATTTAAATTTAATACCAAGTAATTTTCTTTTTTTATCAGTTCACAACTAAGATATTAATCAAAAAATTATGCTTGCAATAGTAAAACAGCGTACCTACAAGATATTGTGTGCTTTTCACAGATTTAATCAAACTCACTGATGAGAGCCACCATTGTGTGCCGAAACGTTTGAAAAAACTTAATTAGTTTCCATTCACCTGACCCTAAAGCCAGCAACTTACATCAATAATTTCTAAAAAAAAGTTATTTTTGAGGGTCAATTTAATCCCCCCCAGCGATTATTTTCAAAATTTTCAAATGTAAATAAATTTTCTTATTTTTATTGAAATTGAAGATTTTATTTGGATAATTTGCAAGTCTTCTACATATCTATAAGAAACTTTGTCAAAAATTTCTAAAATAAACAACATTCAAATTTTGAAAATGCCCTCAATTTTTTTATATTGGTTGGTAATATTTGTTTAACGAACTTAACCTTCATTTTGGGAACCTTAAGAAGTGTATCAAATGCTGACTCAAATGGACAATCCTTAAAAAGTTAGCGTAGCTACAAGATTCAGGTAACCATACATACAGACATACAGACAGACCCAAAAAAAGTTGTATGATTTTTGAACTCTGTGAATGCCAAAACGTAAAGATCCGTTAAAAATCAGAGATCGAAAATTTGGACGACAGCATTACACTCTCATGAATGAGAATGTAAAAAGGGACTGACAATTAGAAACTGGAATCAGTCTGTTTTTAAACAGAAGGTTTCGGGCGAGTTTCACAGGAAGTGGTCATTTACCAGGGCACTATTGATTCGGCGATACGACCTCATACAACACGATACAGCCGTCCAAGTTCGGTGCAATTGATTCGGTTCGCAGGGAACATTTTTCAACGTCGCGCTCGACTCCCCTTCGATCGCCTCTGTAGCGGCTGGGGAATCGGAAACTACTTTAAAGTAATTAGAGGATTGTCAACCCATCCCAGCCCACTGCCTGTTCCCATTAGGGACGTCCTTCGAGTGGCGGTTCGAGTAGGTTGAGCCTTGAGAATCCCACCACTCAAACCCTCTCACTTTGCAAAATCTACGTAGGTACTTTATTTTTTTTTAGCTATGAATGTCGCCTTGAGTTGTCACTATCGCTTATTCTTCTCCAGCGAAAAAGACATGGCAAATGTCAAATTTAAAGTAAATGAAACAGATCAAATGAACGCGGATCAAAAGTTGAAAATGTAAAACGTGAATCGTACTAATTTATGTTTTATAATAATAATAATAGTTTTAAATAAAATAAGAATCAATATTATTAGAATATTGATTAATTTTTAAGATTGTAAAAAAAACGCTCTCTAGCTCCGCTGGGATATGAGCCCAGGTCCTTCAGATTGTCGGTTTGATGATAAATATACTTTTATAATAATTAAGATAAATATTCATGAGCGAGAGACGTTTCTGTTGTAGAAAAAAATAAGAATGTTTATAAAACCTTCTTGAAGATAAATATAATACAAGGACAGGTCACTGTGAATAAATAACACAACTGAATTACATTAATGTCAATAAAATTGTTCTGAAAATCGAACTCGTCTACAGGGTGTCCAAAAAGTCCCTGGATAGCCAAATAAATCCTTAGGTACAGTTTTTTGGAAAAGGTTGAGGTCATTTTCGAAGTAACTTTCAATGAGGAATCCAGCGGTGACCTTAGTTTTTACCTTGACGATGACCTTCATAGTTATTTCAAGGTCACCTTTGTTTTTTTTAATAGAATGACCCATTTTTGACATTGGCTATCGAAAGAACGGAAAATTTTTCGTTAAAAAATCTGACCGCTTCGCGGGCATATGCTCATCATGCGCTACGCGCGCGGCTCGCAAGCTTGAGAGCGCCTAGAGGGCGCGAAGGTTGAATCTCGCGCTTGGCGCTCGGATATTTATTGTTTGCATTTGGAATGCTTGAATAAAACTTTATCAAAAAGATCTCTTTTAGATGGCAGTATTCATATGCGTCTTAATATTCTGAATTGTCTACTTAATTAATTATATTCAAAGATTAAGTTTCTCAAAGCTCTGTAGGCTTTGAGGTACACATTGTCATCGTGACACTCGCGCTGCAAGCTCGATTTCCGAAAGAAATTTTTAAACAGGTTTTGTTGAATCTTTTTTTTTCTCGTAACTTTTGTCGTTTTTCCAAACATTTTTATTTTATTTTTTTATTTTTAATGTTATTTTTCACAAATAAAACAAAAAGTACGTATCCTATCAAGAAGCGATTCTTAACGAAATTGTAGATCTTTGTTGGGATAACAATTTTTGTTGATTCATCTTTTTTCTTATGATAATCTTGTAGAGCTTTCAAAAAGAAATGTTTTTCTTCTATTGACTGTTTTTCATATCGTGCGTTTGAAAGTCAACATTTCTCTTCACAATGAGCTATATAATACGAATAAAGTATTATTTTCAATATGTCACCACCATAAGTCTGTTTATAGGGTCCTGAAAAATCTCTATAACTGAAAAAATGAGTTTTGCGATATTTGAGAGCTAATTACGATATTTTTCAGGTTTCTTTAATACAAATTGTTGCTAGTAAAAGAAATACTACTTCACACTCATAATTAGAGGCTTAACAAAATTGTTTAAACAATTTATAATTGTTTTCAGAAATTTTCTTTTAGAAAAGAGAAGGAAAATTGCGGTTTTTTCAAAATTTTTCCACTTTTTGGCCAATTTTCAATTTAACTTAGGCGATACTTAATTATTGTTAACAAAAATAATTGCCTAAACAATTTATTATTATAGTTAATAATTTTCAATTTCAATGATGCTAGAGAGTTGCGGTTTTATCTGACATTTTTAACTGTTTGTCCAATCTACAATTAGAGTGAGGTGGATAAATAATTTTTAAAAATTAACTTTGTAAATAACTTAATATTATTGCTAATGATACCTTATTTGAATAATGCTGGAAAGTTGCGTGTGTTTTTGACATTTTCAACATTTTATCCGCTTTTCACTTAGTATCGTAATAACCAATGTAAATTAAACAAAAATAATTCTATAATTAATTTATTATTGCTTATAACTGTCTTCTCTTATGCAAGTGAAGAAATGTACTGGTTTCTTCTTAAATTTTCAACTTTACTCTGCTCTTTTAAATTAAATAACATAACATTTCTTTTTTAGATTTATTTGTTAATTTCATTTCAAGGTTATATAAATATTATTGAAAATATTCAAAAAAAAATTTGAAGGTTATACATATTATTATTGTTTGTAACTATCTTCTCTTAGGTCAGCGCAAGAAAATTGTTGTTTTTTAAATGATCAATTTTGCTTTTCCTTTTTAGTTAGTTTATTTAGAGACCTAGTCCTACCACCTACTCCTATATTATATTTCATTCTATGTTCCTATCTCTTGTGTGAGATAGCCTGTTTTGTTTGATTTAGTTTTCTTATTAATTAGAAAAAAAGGAAATATTTATTTAAAACAATACAATATTATTTTTAAATTAATTCTTTTTGAGGTTTTCTTATTATTTTTTTGGTGACTACAAACTTAAAGCAAAACTAAATATTTAGGGAAAAAGCATATTTCTAGCATTACTCTATGAAAAAACAGTTATAAAGAATAAACAATTCTCTAAATAAGAAAGTTTCTTAACTTGCATTAACTATTACATTACTTAGTAAAAAGTAAACAAAATTGTAAGAGTTCAGAAAAAACCAAAAGTTTCTAGTATTATTTAAATTGAATATTATTGACAATAATAATAAATTATTTAAACAATTATTTTTGTTAACAATCATTGAGTATCGCCCAAGTTTAATTAAAAATTGGAGAAAAATTTGAAAAGTTTTGAAAAAACCGCATCTTTCTATCTCTATTCTAACATAAAATTTCTGAAAACAATGATAAATTGTTCAAACAATTTTGTAAGCATGTAATTATGAGTATCAAGTAGCATTTTATATATTAACAACAAATTGTGAAGAGAAATGTAGACTTTCAATACTTCCAGCTGATTGTAAGTCTTTTTCTGTATTTTTTCTTGAGATAAAAATTCACATAGCTGAAATGGTCAATTTTTTCACTTTATTGTTTATATATTGCTGCTCAGTGACAAAAAATTAAAAATCCCGAACGAAAATTCTGTTAAAAATGTAATGCTGAACATTTCTAAAAAAAACGTTGAAGTCGGTTAAAAATACGACCTGTGGGCGATTATGAACAGTCAATTCCTATTCTAGACACTGTGGTCGGTACGAGAGCGTCGGTCGACTCGAATCGAGTTCGCGCGCGGCAATACAAAATCGCTTACATCTCTTAAACAAAACAAAAAACAATTTAGCTCAAATTTGGTCAAAGTTTTCCTTATACATCAAGTAACAACTTTTCCAATGGAAGTTGTCTGTCCGCGAAACTTCCCTGCAGACTTTGGCCGTCAAAGTGTGAGGAAACGATTCCTGACAGTAATGATTTGAAAAAATTTTTATGTTGCAAATTTAAAAAAGAAATCTACTTTTAAAACATAATTGTTGTCAGAATGGGTTTTTCTATTTGGAGAAAAAACAAGATCATTTAGTCGAACAGAAGCCGAGTTTTCGCGAGTTCAGTTTAAAAAGTGATTGATTTCGGTACAATGGAAATTTTGCGGCTTTTAATTATTAACACAAAAACTATCGATTTAATGGGAAAAGTTTCTTTATGAAAGTTGTGCGGTTCGTCAAGCTGCATATACTCATATTTTTTAGCGCAGTGAAATTTCGAAGTTGGTAATTTTCGGAACTTTTTCCGCTTTACGCAAGGCACAGGATACTGGGAGAGCGAGTTCGAGCGCTAAGGACGTTATGGAATCCACACGCTCAATTACACTGCCTGAAAGTGACGTTAGGGGAATTTTCCTGCCTGCATGTGATTTTAAAGTAACACATTAATTTTGAACCATTGCAGTAAAATTACCACGTTAATCACTTAATACTTATAAATAATAATAATAATACTTATGTTTTATTAATTTTATTTTGATCAAAGTGGTTAAAAATGTTTTTAAAAAGAAAACAGTGCTTTTCAAATATGATTTTTTCGACTTGAAAATGGAAAAATAACACCTGCACAACAAGGACTTAATTATCTAAAAATTTTCATAATGACTAAATTGTAAGTACGCCGTTTGAAACAATTTTCGATTGTGTTTTTAAATTTGACTTTCAAATATTATTTTTACCTCTTTATAACATTATTGTTAGAAAAAAATTTAATCTGAAGAAGGCGCAATAGGGTTGCCGAAACGTCATTGCTGTAAACTCACTTTTAGAATAAATGATCGTATGACCGATAATAAAAGCTTGAAATTAGTTATAATTTTAAAGTTGGATTAATTCATTCATGAAGGATGATCTAAGAAGACTTCTTGTTGTTGGTTAAACCTTCAACTAGGTGGAAGCTTTTAATGTGACCCATAAAGGTTTACATTTTTCTTGTAACTTCTTCCCTATTCCTTTACACTTACCCCATACAGTTACTTGGTGGTGGAAGGGGGGCCTACAGTTTAAGGTGGGTTCCGAATCACCCAGAGCAACAGTTTTAAGTGCTTAGAGAACCTTTTTCTCTAAAGGTACCGGTCCCACGATTCTCCGGAGATGAATTCCCTTGCTAGGCTAGTGTTCACCGCGTGGACTGCCGAGGCTCTTCCAGAGTGCGAGGCGGGAATTTAGATACCGCTGCGAAGTACTATGGATCGAATTCATTTTAAATCGGGCAAGCAGTCCATGCTCGAGTCACAGAATCAATTGCCACTCAAATATGTTGTTTTTCAAAGGGAATAAGACATGTATCTCATAAATTTACTCGCGTTTTATGACAAAATAATTCAAGATACGAAAAAAGTAAAGAGGATAAACTTTTTTCTCTGAAAAAGCTATAAAAAAAGTATTGAAACCTTTTTCTATCTCACATTATTGACGAGATTTTTGCAAAACTATGTATAATATCCTTCAAGGTTTACATTTCCTTAACAATAGAATTTGTTCGTGTCATACAAAATTAAAACAGAACTACACAGTTTTAATAACATGTTGGTGAAGTAATAAAAAATTACCCAATTTAAAGGAAAAAATTTGATGTAAAAGCTGTTGAAACTATTAAATTCAGTTCTTTTTTTGTAGCACCATAAAATTGTATTTTAGAGAAAAAATTAATTTTAAAGAATTTTAAACATTTTTTCACAAAAATCTAAAAAAAACTCGAATTCGGTTTATCCCAGGTGGAAAAATTGTACATAGTTGGAAATATGAAATGTAATTTACGTTTGTTTTATAAAAGTTTCTTTACATAATAAATGAAAACTATACATAATTTCTTTCACTGTGTATAAACTACATATAATTTTTCCGCTTGGAATGGATGTATTCACTGTTAAAAATAATATTAAATTTAAAATACGAATGTATATTAAAATTAATAGATCAAGCATATTCAATCTTCATTAAGAGCGTGTATATTAAATTTCATTTGGATTCACGATAATCATTCAGATGATTTCATTTTTCACAAAATCAAAAGAAGTTTAGCAGTAACTTTCGATTCTTAATAATAAAATATGCTACCTTCTTCAAGTTCTCCGAAAATAAAATTAGATTTCAAATCGAAATGTGTGATTATCGCGAAGAAATAACAGACCTACTATCGGCGAGAAAATTCGAGTCTTCTGGCTTTGACGTTGAATAAGCATGTGAAGAAAAAATGGTAGGTTAATGAAAAAGGTATCGTTTTAAAGGTGCAAATGTTGTACGTTAATGAGCCAAAAAGTAATAGTCCAAAAAATTATTTGTAGCTTACAGATCTGAAAATACGTTGAAAAGCGAGGAAATTTGATAGCTTTAAAAAACAGTGAGCTTTGAAGCATAGTTTTTTATTGAAAAAATTTGCAAAATATAAATAATTGTTCGCTTTTCGTGAATAAATATGCGACCGCACTATCTTCAGTTCTAATGAAGATAATGAAGTGAGTTAAATTTGAGGTAGTTAGTTGAACTATCCGAGCCTCACTCTTTCCTTCAATCCCTTTCCTTGTTTTGAGGAAAACCGAGGCCGATCCCCTGAAAAAACTACACCACGCTGGGCTCTCGCACTTGCTTTCCTATATAAAAAAACTGACTTCAAATATCGCGATTTGAACAAAGACAACCAGAAGCACATACTTTCTTTAAATTGTAATTTATTACAGATAGTTCATTACCTCCAATTTAAATGACTTCATTATCTTCATTAGAACTGAAGATAGTGCGCTCGCATATTTATTCACAAAAAACGAAAAATTATTTATATTTTGCAAATTTTTCGACGGCAATCTGTTCAGAAATCTTTAATGTACCACCATGATTTTTTCCGATTTTTCCTATTACTTTTTTTATAAAAAACTATGCTTCCAAGTTCACTGTCAAAGCCAGAGGACTCGAATTTTCTCGCCGATAGTAGATTCTTACTCTAATTGCGAATATAAGACAAAATTTAAAGAAACGAAAACACTGAGTTTTCAAGCACGCCGCTGTTCCGACCTATATATTAAATTTAATATAAAATGTATATTCAATTTCAATTACCGTTTAGGTAAATGACTTCATTGTCAGCAAAATCTTTATTAAATTTAGTATATGAAGTCATTTGCATAATCGTTACTTTAAATTTAACATAGATTTTTAATGAAATTTAATATATACAGGTCGAAATAGTAGCGTGCTTGAAAACCTCAAAGTGATTCCATTTCTTTAAATCTTTTTCAATATTGACAGTGGAAGTAATAATCTAGAATTCATCAATTCAATTGCGTTTTATGATTAAAGCGCAACGGATAGTGGGAACTTTTTTCAAAATTTGCCTTGAATGGTAAAAATGTAATGAGAGTTCATTTGATTGTACGTTAAGTCTGTTGTTTATTTAAGGAATCACACATTTCGATTTGAAATTCAATTTTGTTTTTGGACAATTGGAAGGAGGTAGCACGTTTTATTATTAAGAATCGAAAAATACTGCTAAAATTATTTTGAGTTTGTGTAAAATTAAATTATCTAAGTGATTATCGTGAATTTAAATGAAATTTAATAGACACGCTTCTTAATGAAGATTTCATACGCCTGAGATATTAATTTTAATATAAATTGGTATTTAATATTTAATAATATTTTTAACAGTGTGCATCTACATTTGTATTACATTTAATATGGATTTTTATGACAGTGTTCCCTATGGGTATATCTATTTGTGTCCACTTTATGGAAGGTTGCTTCCACATAGAGGGAGCTTTATTTTCACTATCAAAAAATAACTCACAGTTATTTCATCGTGCTGCTCTTTCTAGCTCATACCGAAAATCTTATTTCTGGGAAATCAGTGAGACTATCAGAAGGTCAATTCATGTATTTTGCTGCAACGAACCATTTTTTACGTTACAGTACTGTTATATTCCAAATATTCTCAGATTCTTAGTTTTTTAATAAAACTTATCAGAAACTGTATAGACGAAACGTATCTGTTCAATTAACTTTTATTCCTAGTTACGAAGTTTATCTCTAGAGAGCGCCAAGTACCAAACAATTAAAAAAACATACAAACCAAAAACTCGAACAATTACATTCTCAATATAAAAAAACCGCATTGATGTAAACAAGATAAATGATGTGGTTTAAAGATTTAAAAGACGCCATTGGTAAGTCATAGAGGGTCATGAAATGTTCTTCAATAGGTCAATCGATACGTTTTGAAGACCCGAATAAATAAATTATGTAAAGTACTGTTGTAATTCTAATATTTAAACAGTTTTCCTTGTGTTAACTAGATAAACAATATATTTTTTAAATGTATAAATCGGTATTGCCGGATCACAAGAGGTCATAGGAGATTTGTCAACAGTTTATTCGACACATCTATAAGAGTCGACAAAATATATCAGATACGGTACTGTTGTATTCCTAACATCAATCTACGTTTTGAGACCCCTGAATCCGAAAAACAAGTTTTTATTAATGCGTCTGCCTGTTCGTTCATGAGTGATTGCGTGTGTCTGTCGATTTTTAGTTTATTAGCACGATAAATTTCAAAAGAATTGACATATTGTATTGGCCTTTGGTAAACTCTTCTAGTGTCTTAAACTGAAGGTCAAATTGATTAGCCAGCCATTTTCAAAAAATATTCGAAAAGTTAGAGCATTTAAAAATTTTTTGATACCATTTTTTTCAAGATTTAAAAATTCTATGTATGGTTATCAGTATAACTAAGAAAAGGCACAATTTATTCTTATGACATTTTTTTATAATAAAAAATTACCGGAGTTATAGCATTTACAAAATTTCCAAAATCAAACGAAAATAAACATTTTAGGCCAAACAACGCACCATATGAACAAAAGTCGTGGAGACAAAAATGTTGAAGTTTGAACACCCTACAAGACTATTATAAATACTTTTCGAATTCTTCTGAAAAATTTAAAATTCAAATTTCGATTGCACAAAGAATAATGAAAAATAAAAAATCCCATTTTTCCATTCAACAATTTCAGAGTATTTCAAAGATTCTCAAATATTATGCTATATCAAGGTCAGTGAACTTCTCAGCATAAGACACCAGCAAGCTATCACTCTCTCGGTTGAAGCAACCACCCCCACCCCCCATTCTTCTTCATTAATTGAACTTTGTAGGGACTATTATTGTAACTAGATTTTCCACCCTAGACGCTTTTAGAGGCCCTGTTAGGGAAGTACTGGGAGATGAAGCTATAGGGCACCAAAGTTGAGTAAGCTGTTCACCCAAGAAAGAATATTCAAATTTGTTCTTAATTATTTTCAGATTGTACGAGTAGAATTTCTTTTAATCGTAAAAATTAGGTCAAAAAAAAAAAATAAAAATTTTGAACGCATCAAAAACTGAAGGTGAGTTTCGTTAGCCAGAAGATGAACATTTTCTCCTAATGATTTTTTTCCTTAAAGAAAATTACTTTTTGAAGGTCCTACAAGATCATCATTACAACTTTTTAATTTTTTCAAACAATTGAGTATTATAATTTTGACGGCACATAAAATAATGAAAAATGAAAAATTCCATTTTGCGGTTAAATTTTGCAAGATACTACAAAATATTAATGGATGAAAATAGTGCACACGAAAAAGGTCTATACAAATTGGTTATTATTCACTTTTTGATAGGGCATCTAGTTTTTGTTTTATTCGTAAAAAAACAGCATTAAAAATAGAAGAATTAAATTTTTAGACAAATGACACAAGGTACGAAAAAATTAAGAGGTGTTTGTTCGCCCAAAAATTTGTTCATTCAAAAAAGATCTACAAAATGATAAAAACAGAAAGTAATGATAACACAAGCTACAATAACATTTTAACTAATAAAATTTTTTGCCTAAATTATATCTACACATTTTTTCGAGCCACTTTATGCTAGGATGCGTATTTTTAGTTTAAATAGGAACAAATTAGATTTTTTTAATTTTAAAAACAAGAGAATGAAAATACGAATATTTTATTGCCAATACATATTATGAATTGTAATAATATAAATTTATTGAAATTAGACTTTTAATAATATTTGAGAATAAAAATTAGTGCATAACAAGGAGCAAATATTAAAGTAAACATGAAAAAGCCCGAGGTGCAGAAATAAATATAACATACGTTTGATATGATAGTGTTGAACATAGTGTAGAAAAGTTCACATTTTAAACAAAATCGAGGGCGAAGCATGAGATAAGTGATGAGAATGTAATCGTTAAAGCCGAAGGAGCTTCAGCAAAAGAGAATTCACAATCACCAAGTTAGAGTTTTCGATTTGTTGACCTTTAATTTTAAAAGGCCTGCGCACAAAAGTGGGAGAAACATAAAGACCAAGCGCGTAGCGCGAGGGAAATACGTTATCGAGCGCTAAGTGTGAGAACCAACAATCGCGCGCCCTAGTATTTGTATTTTATTTATTTATAAAGAGCCTTTGCATTTTACACGGTCGGTTGATCTTTGTGAATAAAATGGAAAAGATTAAGAAGATAGTACGGAGCTTTATTACTGAATAGGCATGAAGCGTTAAGCATTAAGCGTGCGCTCAGGCTTTGTATTTAGCTCATCTGTAATGTCGTCGTACACTAAATAGCCGTAATCAAATAAACGAAGGATGAGACTTTTAACTAGGAGGATACGCGTTGAAGTAGGAAGTTATTCTTTATTCCTGTAAATTGTTGGAGGACTTTCAATGTTTTCCTCGAAATATCCGCTACTTGTTCATTCCAAGTAAGAGAGGTGGTGTGATTTGAGCTTTATCAATAGCAGGTTATGGTTAACTGTGTCAAACGCCTTAGAAAAATCAAAAAGGACAACAACCGCTATTTCCCTTCTGTCAGTTGCCAGTTTAAGGTCAGAAGTTACTTTAAGTGAGGCTGTAAGTGTACTATGCCTGACACGGAACCCTGATTGCATTGGGTCCATTAAATGATTTGTTTCGATGTGTGAAGTACGTTTCTGATGGACAATGCATTCGAAAGGTTTAGACAAAACACATAGGATGGATATAGGACAGAAGTCTCTGGGAGAGGTAGGGTTTGATATTTTAGGAACAGGGCGAATAATCGCCTCTTTCCAGACATCAGGAACTATTCCCACCTGCATAGGTGCATTGTTGATTTGCAACAGAATAAGGCCGGTGACTTGTAAAGCAAGGCGAATCATTTTAATTGAAATACCATCAGAACCTTGAGCATTCGATTTTACCTCAAAGAGTTTTTTAATTAGGGATTCTTGCGATGTCAGAAAAAAATAATTTAGTATTATCAAAAGTAGAGGAAACTGAGGATGGGGAAGGAGTGCTATTTGCAAGGAATGTGGATTTTGTGATAAAAGCTGTCAAAAGGTCTGCAGAGGAGAAACTGCTATCAGGAGCCAAGTGTTTATTAGGAATAAGTCCAAGCCGTTTTAAAAGAAGTCAGATATTTTCATTTTTATTCCTGTAGTTGATAGAATTGTAATTATATTGATTGTATGAATCTCGGGTTTTGGTTTGCACCAAATTTCTCAATTTACGAAATTCGGCTTGAATAATACTATCTTTGTTCTTTTAGCCACTCTACGATTTTTCTCTCTTTCTTATATCAAGTCTTTAAAACAAGAAGTGATCCAAGTAGTAGACTTCTTTTTTGCTTTGGGGGTATGGAACGGCTCAAATTTGTCAAACACTGAAGATGAAAATGCAGTCAGACAAGTCACCTTTCTATTTATATCCTTTTCAATAAAAATACTGTTCCAGTCGTAAGTAGAGAGGTGCTCAAGAAATTCAGTGTCCTTTATATTCTTAAGATCGCGTATGGGCAGGGGAGTTACACCAGAGGATGGACTAACGGAGAACTGGTATTTGATACTGATAAGATCATAGTTTGAGATGAATGAGATTGAGTGTTGAGTAGAAGATCATCACTTTGTCTCAATAATCCGCAGTCATCAATTCAATCCATGTACTAGAATGATCAGTGTGGTGGGTGATATCAAGGGGAACTATAGATAATCCGGCAGAGAAAACTACTGATTTTTAATAGTGAGTTAAATTATTGGTAGCATTAAGATTAAGGTAGTCGCGTCCAAACTTGCGAGCGAAGCGAGCAATGAGAAAGGGCCCACAAAGCGGTCAGAGTTTTGTATTTATACAAAATCAATCTCTTGAAAACTTCATAAATCGGGACTAGTAGATTATAAAAGTTTTAAGAATTAATCGATCGATTCGTGTTAAAGACCTGAAGAAATACACTAGATATAGTATGTATTTCCAATATCAAGACAATTATCTCATATAGACAATGTAAAGTTTATTTTCAAGTCTCTTAATACCAAAAAAACCACTTCTTACTGGTCGAACTATCTCAAAATCTTATCTTACCTGAATATCAATTGTATTTTGGAGCTCGGGGGGTCGAACTTATCGAAATATGTCATAAAAGTACATTTTAAAATTTAATAAATTTAATAAATTTTTAAAAAAGTAATCAGTAAAAGATTTGAGCGCAAAAATCGTAACTAATAATACGATCAACTTTTCGACGGATTAGTAGAAAAATTAATTTTTTATCGGACGAGACTTTGGCTGACCAATTTTTATTTTATAATAATAATTATTACATGACACCAAATTTATTATTTTTAAAATCTTAGTTATTTATGTAATTTACTGAATTATTTGAATAACAAACCTGAGTGTTTACAATTAAAACTGGTTATACCAAATCTTTATCAAATCACAAGTAGGGAAATGCCTGTTTAGTCAGACGATAATACCACAGACCCACAAAAAAAAGTTGTCTGTACAAGACAAGTGACTAGGCTACACTTATGGATTTTGGGCCGCTGAATCTGAATATGGCCTTATAATTTGCCCCACACGTCCCAGTTTTTTCCTAGATGCAAAAAGTAAGGAAAAGCCTAGAGATTTTCTAGTCACACAGGCAATACAAAAATGGATTTCTTATGGATATACTTATATTATACTTAATGGATATACTTATGGATTTTAAACTGCTGAATCCAAATCTAGCCTTGAAAATTCTCCTACATGTCTCAGTTTTCCCCTAGATGCATAAAATAAGGGAAAACCTAGGGATATTTTGGATATTATATTGATAATACCAGTATACGGAAGAATAAACGTACTGGTGTCTTATTCTTATGTGTTGGGACTCGTAAAGACCAAATTCATCCACAAAAATTCCCTAGTGTGCTTACCGTTTCCCCTAGCTATGATAAATCTAGGAAAAATCAAGGTCTTGCGCATATTATACTGGCTTATAAACCAAAAAATAAGAAAAATGCTATTTTCTCTGCAGTTTTGCACTCTCAATCTAAATTTGATCACTAAATTTTTCGAACGTCTACTATTTTCTCCCTAGATGCAAAAGATAGGGAAAAGCCTAGAGATTTTCTGTTCACATAGGCTATAAGAAAATTTGCCTGCAAGAAACAAGTGACTAGGCTAACCTTATGGATTTTGAGCCGCTGAATTCAAATCTAGCCTCAGAATTTCTCGTACACGTCTCAGTTTTCCCCTGGATGCAGAAAATAGGCAAAAACCTAGGGATATTCTGGACGTTATTTTTATAATACTAGAAGACGGGAAAATAGACACATGGATGTTATATTTTTAAGTGTCGCATCTTATAGAGACTTCATTTGTACGCAGAAATTCTATGGTGTGCCTTCAGTTTCCCCTAGCTTGGGTAATTCTATGGAAATTGAAGATCTTTCTCATATTATATAGATTTGTACAGGGGATAAAAATGCAATATCCTTTGCAGATATGCGTGCTAAGTCTAAATTTGAACTCAAAATTTGTCGGGCTTGTTCCATTTTCTCATTAGATGCAAAATGTAAGGAAAGGCATAGGGAATTTCTGGTCACACAGGCCCAACAAAAATAAGTTGCGCGGGACATTTGACTGATTTCGCACGCAAAACTGTAAAGGATATTAGATTTTTTCCCCGTGTGAATCTATATAATCTGAGAAACACCTTTGATTTCCCTAGAATTACTCAAGCTAGGGGAAATAGAAGGCACACTAAAGAATTTCTGTGTACAAATTAAGTCTCAGCAAGTCGTTGCACTCAAAAATATAATATCGATGTGTCTTTTTTCTCGCATACTGTTATTATCAAAATAACGTGCAAATTATCCCTAGCGTTTTCCTTATTTCCTGCATCTAGAGGGAGACTGAGACTTTCAAGATAAATTCGAAGGCCATATTTGAATTCAGCGGCTCAAAATCCATAAGAGTAGTCTAGTCACTTGTCCCGTGCAGACAAATTTTTTGTATGGTCTGCGTGACTAGAAAATCTTTAAGCTTTTCCCTACTTTTTGCATCTAGGGGAAGACTCAGACGTGTAGGACCAATTCTGAGGCAATATTCTGATTCATCGGCTCAAAATCCATAAGGGTAGCCTAATCACTTGTCCCACACCGACAACTTTTTATTTATGGGCCTGTGTACTCAAGTAAATAAAATTCAGGCTGGTGGGACAAAGATCTTGATTCGTATTTAAGTTTATCCGGATGAGCATTTATCATTCCTGATTTAAACTTAACATTCAATGTGAAAAATCATTTCTGATTGGTGATGAAAATAAACTCAACGAAAAATTTATTTCTGACGATCTTGTCGCACAATGCGGAAAAACAAAACTCGTTCACACCTATTTTTTTAGAACACACCTATTTTTCAATTACGAATCAAACGGTTCTCGACGACGACTGACTGCTTTGCAGACTATAATCAAGCATTTGATACTGCAGTTGAGACCTCGAACTATATAACCAGAGCCTAAGAGACCGCCCACTTTTCAAATTTGTTTAGAAAATTTCTCAATCAAATAATTTGTTGTCGATCAAATTGATCCAGAGTGTTCTCCGAAGGTTGAAGATACTTTATCTAGTAACTACACGGAGAAACTCTTGATCGTGAAATTTGGCATTATTATATTGATATTTACAAAAGTTCGATGGGAATCTAGGATATAGCCGAAAAAATTGTATTATTGCCGCAAATTAAATTCACACAAATTAAATGATAAAGCCGTAGTTGTAATTACTAGCATTTAAAATAACATAAGTTGCAAAACAGTACCATTTTCAATGGAAAGATGCAATGAAAGAAAAAACAATTGAATGTAGTGTTTCGCGATTCAGTACCAAATGACGTCATTACACGCGCCGAAGTTCATGAGGATGATAAAATTCCTAAAACTTGTAATTTGTTTTATCACGGGGAAATATCTCCGTCCTGCTGCCCCGGAGACACGTGTTTAATTCCCGCCAGGGCTGATATCTTCTAACAAGGTTTTTTTTCTCTTTCAGCTTAGAATAAAATATAAATATCTAATTGTATGTTTAATGTATACAATGTATAGTGCGTGAAGTGAACGCAAATTTATTTTTATTTTGCCCTTTCGACCATGTAAGTTTTTCCTATTTTCTATGGGAAAAATTAGAAATACGTAGAATGAACATAGAATGTTTTTACTATTGTGTTTTGTAAACTTCACAATCTGTCTTAGGGATTATAGTAAGTTTATTTTGATATAAGTGCAATTATTTAATCATTTCTTTTATATTTAAATAGACATAATGACTTCAGACTTTGATATTCACAACAGTAGTCCTTGCAATAGTGACAATATCCTGGCTTGCTACTATCGTATTGTAAAAATAAATATTATTCCATCAAATTGTATAACTGAAAGTTTTTCCCTGTGTAACTATTTATACTTACCTGTAACATAACTGTAACTACTATCTGTCCAAAAAATATAGACACCTCGATTTTTGTACAGATTTTCGCGAAAATCAGAAGCAGAAAAAAATTCTAAAAATATGAGACAACATGCATGTTGCAGGTGAAGTTTTTGCCAAAACTGTTACAGTGTTTCAAAATGTTCAGATGATTAGCGATTATTTCCTGAAGAATCAAAGGTGAAAAAGTACCATAATCCTATTATAATTTCCAAATACTCAACTTTTAATAGCTCTAAGTCACTGAAAATAAAACATGAAATTTCTCAAAAAAATGGTTACGTTGATTCTTTCTGTGCACAATGGTGAAATTTAGGGCCAAAAAAATCATTTGTTGATAAGTTGTTTATAAAAACGTAGGGAGGTGTCGTCTCCAAAACTAAGGAACGTACCGAGATGATTATTGATGCAAATCACACATTTTGGCTTCTGACAGTATTTTATGTATTTTCAATGAGCAAAAAGTTGCACTTGAATGTTTAAAAAATTATTTTCTTGTTGGAAGAGTGCAAAAGACTACGCGTGCAATGCGACCCTTTCGCAATCAGGTTGTTTATACAGTCCCTCTTTGAAAATACATACATTACTGTCAGAAGTCAAAAATGTGTAATTTGCTTCAAGAATCATCTCTGTACGTTCCTTAGTTTTGGAGATGACACCACCCTACGTTTTGGATAAGAGCTCTTGTAGCTATTCAAAGTTGAGTACTCGGAAATGATAATCTGATTATGGTACTTTTACACCTTTCATTTGCCAGTAAATAATCGCTAATCATCTGAACATTTTGAATCTCTGTATCAGTATTGCCAAAACCTTCACCTGCGACACGCATATTGTTTTATATTTTCAGAATTTTGTTCTGCTGAGGTTTCCATGAAAATCTGTACAGAAATGGAGGTTCCTATATTTTTTGAACAAATAGTAGTGTCATTTTTCGCTGAGTAACGTAACTAAAACTAGCTACTCAAAAAAATAACCTACTCAACACTGATTGAAACTACAAGGGGAGGGAATAAGTTTTAGATGTGGTTCGCGAATTTTCGAGCTACATACAGAAGGGAAATCAAAGTAGAGTGGGTGAAACATGCATTACTCAGAAAGTGGAAAATTAAATCCGACCAACCGACGATAATCCAGTCGTCCTCGAAAACTGAGGCCTTAAGTACCCCGCTTCTTTGGGTTGTACCTAGAGGCGCGACATTGGCAGTTTCTACCTAGAACGCTCCTTGCACGCAAATTGGGATCAACGTGAATACTTAATGCGAAACTGTGGTCGAGCAGGAGTCAAGGCGCACCGATGGGAGACAGAGAGGAAAAGGTCGTTTACCGTCCATTCCATCCACGGCGCTAACTTGATTACAACATCTAACCGGTTTCACACGAAGGGTTCATTTTCTGGTGTTATATGCACACCCAGAACTATATGGAGATTGATACATTTCACGCTTAATTAGTATCCTTAAGCTTTCCAATTTGCACTATAAGCATTCTTATTAGCCTTTTAGTTCAAGCAGTATCTTCTTCAATACGAACAAAATTTGTCTTTGTCCTTTCATCAGTTTAAGCTTTTTACTGACCATTTTGCTTTCAGTTACACATATGTAGAAAACTATGCTAGGTATGTAAAATTACTAAAAAAATTATGAAGCCACGAAATCACAATGCCGAAATTATGTGTCAAAATGTTGACATTATGTCTTCGTAGCCTCATGATCTTTTAATACCTTTTAGACTGTGCTTATTTTTTAGCCAAATTATTTTTAATTCATTGAAATAATTGGCAATATTTAAAAATTCCCCTTAATTTCATTCGAATTCCTGCTAGAAAGAAGAAAGTATACCCACTAATATACCACAACCAAACCTCTATAATGCTAAAGTAATAAGATGCACTTTTCAGCTATATTCGAGAAAAATGGCTTTAGACAAATTCTTGCACGTTACAGTGATGGCGATATGAGAGTTTTTCAACTCTCGGTTAGATCAGGTGGTAAGCACCGTTTGACCCCCCTCCCCCACTATTACTACTGTTACGTAACATTTTTTGCATTATCTTTAAAATGATAATATACGTTTTTTAAATGAAAAAAAAGTTTTTGAAGATGAACTATTTTCTAGAAATAAATAAAACAATAAGTTGATGTAACACTAAATGCTTTTTCGATATTTTTTAAGCCATACAAATATTAAATGTAGCTAAGAAAGTACTAATTGAAATTCAGCAATGTAAAACAATTTTTTTTATACCATAAAGAATAAAAAATAATTTTAGTTATAATATGACATACAAATTCCCTATAACTATTTATTTGCTTAAAGTTTTTGAACACGTGAATTCGAGTAGACATTAAATTCGGACGTTGAATTAAATTCTTTCAGACGTGTCAAAAAATAATCTAGAAGATTTTAAAGAAGTTTATTTTTTATTTTATAGTATTTTAATTCAAAATATTAGGAGAAATTCGAGTTTTTCTAAAAAGATGTTTAGGACTATTCCTTCACAAATCAAGAAATATTTAATAAATTTTCGGAAATTTTTGAAAGATTTCGAATTTTTCTAAACTATTTAAAACGTCTTAAATTACTAAAATTATATTAACCAAACTCGAAAGTTTCTTAAAATTTTGGAAAATCATTAAAATTGTCAAAAATTGCTTTGCAATCATCTAAATTTTCCCAGGAATTTTTAGAAAATTTGTTTATTTTCTTGAAACATTTCGAAATTATATTAAATCCTCTAAGGTTTATTTTTGAAATCTTTAAAAATCTACATATCTAAAAATCTTTTGTTTAAAATTCTTTTTAAATCTCTTCAATTCTACTAAATATGTCTGGAATTTAATCGACCTTTTTCTTTGATTTTTTAATCTTACCGAATTAAACATTTTGCTTTAAAATCGTCTGCACTCTTTTTTTTTAATTTAGGAAATCGTTTGATATGTTTAAAAACATTTAACTCTAAACGTAAACAGGTTTCTGTTTTGTTACACCTGAATGAGCAACGTACAACCCCTGCAGCTCCTCTCACGAATATTCGCGGCGCGGCGCGGCATCAATTCTCAAAATGATTGTCTCCGGGCGCACTCTGTCCGAGCTTGACCGCAGTTGAATTTTATACCAACATATATGAATTTTCAACTAATTAGTTCAATTTTCAAACAAAGCAGATAAATTCTCAACGAAAAATATGATAGTTGATATTATGTCAACCAACAAATATTTTAATTTGAAATCAATCACAGTCGGTTTGAAACTAAAATGAAGAATTTTCAAAAAATAGTTGAATAGGGAAGCGGCGGGTAATGTGGTTCACATGTTATAAAAAGCTCCGTTAAAAGTTAAACATGTTGAAAACTGTAGTAAAATAATATAGAGCATGTAAATCAATATCTTATCTACCCTATGCGTATGATTATTATTGAATTTACGTCTATTAAAGCAGTTCATTATCAAGTTTCATAAAAAGTGTGCCTGCGCCAAGTTATGCTTCCTTGTTGGCTAATGTGGCACGCTCTTATTGCAATTTCGGAAAGGGAAGTAAAAGTTGTTTAATGAGTTTAATGAAGTTAATTTTGGGTAAATGATGGGTTTAAATAATTACTTATAAATTGTGTGCAACTTGAAAGTTATATATTATGTTTTTTTTAATCCGGAAAAATGCTACTGTACTTTTTCACTACTTTTTGGTGACTTTAAAAATATACACATAACACCCAAAAATAACTTTTTATAGTAAGAATTGAGTGATTCGCTTTATTGAAAAAATTTTTTCACTATACAAAACAGTACACATAAAAAATACAGTACAGTAAATGCCTCTCGCTATAAATCAATCAATTTCTGTGAATGAGGGTGCGCCACATTACCCGCCGCTCCCCTAATCAACCCATAGAACACTTCGAAAGCCTTAAATTAACTCTAAATCAAGCCAAAATATTCATTTTTACCCACTTCTTCATACGAAAAAAAAAATTCTACCTTTACCACCTTTATGTCCATAAAATTTTTTTGTATTGATAATTTTTATTTCTCTTCATTTAACTGAACATTTAAATTTTGGTAATTATTATTTCCATATTAAATAAAAATAGTATAATAAGAATAAAAGATAATTTCTAATGTCATTAAAGTATTCATATATTCAATATAAACTGATGAAAGGTGTTTGTAACAAAAAATTGTACACGGAATCGCTAGAATCATTATCTACTATAGGGTGGTCTCCCCTGTATTTCTTGATAGACCTGTAGAAAAATCTTTTTTGTTCTATATCGGCGAAGATACATTTAAGCGGCTATACGTATATAAAGGATCATAATGGGTATATATTGATAAATTATTGTCCATAAGGGGATGTCTATAAGCACATACAGTGTCGCGTAAAACGGAATAGTGAAGGAATATAACGTTAAGGGGGTGAAATATTTAATATGAAAGCGAGCTGTGAGCAAACGTTAAAGTTTCCTTCGCAAGTCTTGCGGATTTAAAGAGATTTCGTGCTCACTATCGATTCCTTTTTCAGTATTAGATTTTTCGAGATTGAAAACTCGACTATGAATCTTTCAAGAATCGCAAAATATGCTACCAGATAAAGAATCAGTTCACCATTCTAGTAACCAGATTGTAGATCTCAGATAGAAGAAAATAATTGAATTAAATTGATGAAGCACCTCCTTTCTCTGGTTAGTCCAGATTCTCTATCAAAGTTATTATAAACTCAATATTTTATACCAGATCCGATAAAGTATAATCAAGCAGTAGGAAAAGGTATGTCAATATCTAATTAATCAATGTAAATTCTCTAAAATTCTTTGCAAACAGTCCTTTAAATTTCCATAAGGGTAACCTGTTGATTAAGTTTTCTTCAAATCTAGAGAAGTCTGAAAGTCGAAACAAATGTTTTAAAAATGGTTCAGAGGCTTTTTTAAATACTTCATAAGGCATAAGTAAATTATTACATTCTCATCAGAGAAGGTATTAGATTTGTGTAAAATTTGACCCCTCCAATTTTTGTCAAATATCCACATTTTGAGACCCCCTGAATCCGAAAAACATCTTTTTACGAATGTGTCTGTCTGTATTTCTGTATGTCTGTCTATGGACACGATAACTTTTGAAAAAATTAATCTTTCAGATATACCCTTTGGTGTACTCGTTTGGAGTTCTAAACTAAAGGTCAAGTTCGTTAGCCAGCCATTTTTGATGAAAATTCAAAAAGTGGGCCAGAAAAACAAACTAAAATGAACAATTTAAACGAAACAACGCATGATGGAAAAAAAGTCTGGAAAAGAAAAACGTTGCTTTTTGAAAGCCCTACAAGATTATGATAACAACTTTTAAATTTTGGTCAAAAAGTTGAAAATTCAAAACTTGATCATACAAAAAATTTTTGAAACCACATTTTTTCACGTTCTAAAAATTATACGCACGGTTGTTCATAGTGCTTCAAGACTTAAACAATTTATCCTTTTGAATTTTTTTTATAAAAAGAAAATTATCAAAGTTAGAGCATTTTCAAAATCCAAAGAAAAAATTAAATTGAACATTTTAAGCCAAACAACGCATGATATGAAAAAAGTAATTAGAAAAAAAAACTTTGATTTTTGAAACGCCTGCAAGACTATGATAACAACTTTTTTAATTTGGTCGAGAAGTTGAACACTCCAAATTTGATCGTACCAAAAATAATGAAAAATTCCAATTTTTGGTCAAACTATGCAAAATACGAAAAAATTAAAAAGCTTAAATTGCGCACCCTGGAAAGAACTACAAATTAAAAATGAATCACTTTTTGATATAAGCTACGAGAAAAAATGAGAAAAAACTTGTTCATC
The DNA here is from genome assembly GCF_010883055.1 of Belonocnema kinseyi. Taxonomy (NCBI): domain Eukaryota; kingdom Metazoa; phylum Arthropoda; class Insecta; order Hymenoptera; family Cynipidae; genus Belonocnema; species Belonocnema kinseyi. The sequence continues at coordinate 68,178,268 of NC_046658.1, forward strand.
GAAAAAAGAGCTATAATTTTTGATAGGACAGTTAGTTTTTTCTTTAGTCATCAAAAATAACATTTTAAATAAAAATATTAAATTTGTTTGAAAAAACTACACAAAGTATGAACTTAAATTACCAGACAAAATTTGTTCGCCTAAAAAGATCTATAAATTTATTATTAATTATTTTTCGATAGGACGAGTAGATTTTCTTTTAATCATAAGACATAAGATTAAAAATTAAAAAATTAACTTTTTGGAAAAAGCACAGAAAAGACAAAAGAGGACATAGGTTTCTATATAGGACCCTTTAAAGGTTCCTGTATTGGACCCTATGCAGATGCACGGTAGTTTTTATTTAATCGTAACAAACAAGATTAAAAATAAAAAATTATAAAAACAACGAAAAAAGAATTAGTATGATTCAATTTTTATGCATATTATGAATTGTAATGATATACATTTATTGAAATGATACATGTTTCAGAGCAGCTTAGAATACAATTTAAACCAAAATAAGAAACAAATACAAAAATAATCGTGATAAATTCAATTTGCTTTTTATTTTGCAATTTTTTAATAAATAATCCCTGGCAGAGTTACATAAAAAGTGTATTATAGTTGATATAAAGGTGTTGTGTATAATGTACAAAAGTTGACAGGTTGGGAAAAATCGAGTGCGAAGCACGAGATACGTGATGAGAATATGTTCGTTAAAGTCAAAAGAGCTTTAACAAAAGAGAGTTCAAAATCGCAAAATTACAGATGTCGGTCCGTTCACCTTTGATTTTAAAAGGTTTGAATTCGAATATAATACGCAAATAGTAAATAATATACAATATACAAAATATAAAATCATAGATAAATAGGGTTGTTTCGCGATTTCAGATAAAATAATTTGTTAATACACCATTTTAATCCAAACCGAAAGTGCACTATAATTTTTTTCTGTTGAGCTATTCAACGTTGGCTGAACAAGTTGTTCAAGTTGGTGTCACGTGGGTGTCACTTGACTCAGAGGTTCTCATAATTATCTATCAATGTGACGATGTGGCTTTGATAAAAATGGACGAAACTCATGATAAAGAGGTTAAGCCACTGTCTACTGTGCATTCCGACTATTTTGATATGATAGTTTTATTTGTTAAGGCTTATGTGGCAAAAGAAAAGTTTTCCATTTGTAATATATGGATTAATACGCTCAAGGAAAGCAGTAAGTACAATTATGAACACATTTTCAACGCGTTCATATTTACGAGTTGTTGAGAAAACATGACTACATTTAAGTACTTTTTCAATGTATTCTGTATACAAAAATTTTTGTTATAAATGTTTTTATAATGTTTACAATGGTTTTTAAACAATATTTTGCTACTGCTATTTTCGATGTACACATAACCAAAACACAACATCGGCACAGAAAAGCATATTTCAGAATCACTGACACACAAGCTGCGATTAGTGGAAAATCCGACCCCTTTGGCGTCAAAAGGGCCCTGCAATCGACATCGGGATAGAAAATTCACCTTTCACCATTAAATTAAAAATAGTAAACAATATGTAAAAAATATTTCATGGGCGTTTTTAAAATTAGAATTTTGCATACTATAAAATCCATTTTTTAGAAAAATGATATCTGACTTTGGAAACAACCCTATTACCGAACAATATTGTGTTTCTTTCAAAACCCTGGTGTTAAAAATTGAGGGTAAAACTAGGCGAGAAAATTTTATTAACACAAAATATTTAAATAAAAAAATACAATTACTGAACGCATTGTATATTCTTGAAATATCCTAAATTATATAATAAATATAAGACAAGAAAAATGCATTAGCAGAAAATTCATAAAGGTAGTTCTGGAATGGCAAGACTACCCGGACTGGATAACGCCTGATCTGGGCCAGACTATATTGCCCAGACGAAAAAAAAATTATTTTTATAGTGATAATTTTTTATATTGGATAATTTTAGACACACTGACAATTTTTCAAAAATGGTGAAAAAAGTTTGGCTAATTGACACTTAAAAATTTGTGTGCCATGGCTGGCTGACCATCACCAGTTATAGACCGGATCGGACCAAATTTTCAAGACAATAAGGGGAAACAAATTATATAGCGTTAATTTCTTATATTGAGTAAATTTGGACACCCTAACAATTTCCCGAAAAGGTTGAATAAAATTTGGCTCTCTGGCATTTAGAAATTTTTATTTAATGTGAAGCAGATTAACGCCAGATCTCGACTAGACCAGACTGTCAAGTTTAGACGGTCTAGACAACGCCAGATCTGGGCTAACGACTTGTAACTCTTTTAGTATCAATAAAACATCATTAATTTTATCTTCTACAGTTTCAATAGAATTTTTCTCGCCTTTTCACTAATCATAAGAACTTTGTTTTAAATTATATTTAACATTCAAAAATGAAGGTCAAAAATGAATTTGACTTTTTTCAGAATTTTGACCATTTTTGTTTTGTTTTTTAAGATTTTGTTAGGTCTTGAACTATGTTTTAAAACTATTTTAATATTATTTAAGAAATTTCTTCTGAAGTTTCGATAAGTATTTTACGGTCTTTCCAATAAAAAAAACTCACATAAAATCTAACCAAAAAATTATCGAGATTCGAAAAAAAACTTTAATTTATTTATAAACCTTCATTAATGAAGGCTAAAATTTCTTTTTTAATATTTATTCTAAACGAAAAGTGTATGAAAAATCCTATTGAAACTTTAAAAGACCGCATATTTTTAATAGTATTTAAACAGTTTTAAATCGCTGTAACAGATGAGATCCTTAAAACACTACTAATTATTTTCTTAAATAAAAAAATATTGGCTTACATTTTAAACTTAAGGATCTTAAAAAAATAAACTCAGTTTCCTTATAAACCTAAAAAGAATTTAATTAAATGCTCGAATTTTGAAAAAAGTCAAATTAATTTTTGACTTTCCTTTTTCAAGTTCAAATTTTGTTTATACTTATGATCAATAAAAAGAGCATGTAAAATTCTATCAAAAATCTAGAAAAGTAAATTTTCTTTTATTCATATTAAAAAAATTATGAGTCGCTGAATTCAATAGTAATCCAAACAAATTAGCAACAATATTTGCCCTTCTTAAATTGCCATCCACTAGGATTTTCTTTTTCCCAATTTTGATTCTGATTAGAGAACTTTGGGTTTTTAAGTAGAGTACCTTTAGAAATAATGCCTCAATTGTATTATAAAAATTTGTGTATTTTTTCTGAAGAAAAAGGTGCTATAATCCATCCGAAAGCAACGTTTTTGGAGTGATCCTGAAGAATTGCGCGGTTGCTGCAGTCGTATTAGTTAGGACTATAACAACGCTGCCGGACAATCAAAAGCTGATGGGCCATGATTCGCTATGATAATGAACCATGAATATGACATGAGGCTAGCGAGCTGGGGACGCCAACTCCTCGCTTCGCTCACCGGGCTGATGGTGCCAGTACAGTGGCTGCGGGACGCACGGGGTTAAAGGGGCTTCAACCTGGGATCGAAGGGATGGCTCCGCAAAAGCTCCCCTGCACATGCCCCACCTCCCCCACACCGATATGCCCTAGCATGGCAATGTCTGCTCTGATGTTGACGCTTGGATTCAACTCCTTTGGCTTGGTCCACACATAACCCGCGAAATGCATGTGTCGAATCGAATCGTCGCCACCTGTCATTCTACCCCACGCAATTTTTTAAATCGCACTATTACTCATTTGATTCATTTCACGCTCACGTATTTATTTACTATCGTATCGAATAAAGAGGGACTAGAACGAGAAAAAATGAGCATACTCTGTCAACTGATAAAGGCGAAGGAAATAGCTATTTTTATTACAAGTGCGCAAAATAGATGATTGCCGAGGAGTGCGGAAACGTACGGCATGAGCTGAGGATTAGCGCACGAGTGAAGCGAGTGCAAAAAACGTAGATGTTTGCGAAGAGCTACATGCAAATGCTGCATTCCCTTTTCGCCAACACAGAAAAAACGAAAGATCAAGTTTACATCGATTCCAGGTGAAAGATTCACCGCAACCAAAATTATCCTTACCAGATAAACTTTACATGAATCGCAGATAATTTCCGAATTTTAACCTTGCCTGGATAATCTTTCATCTTATAATCGCTCCATTTGCGTTCGAGATGTAGTGAAAATTACAACGCCAGCGCTATCTATCGTCGTTTAACTTCATTAAATTGGAAAGAAATGGGAATTCCCATCTGTCATTTGGGTTTTGCGCTTTTTGCTAAATGGTATTAAATAAGATCTAATTCGTCTACAATAGTGAAATTTATTTCGGAGGAGATATATTAGTAAGAACTCATTTTTTCGTGCTTTTTGTTGTTGATTCTACATGTTTTACTGAAATTTACTCAGTTTAGCGTGACGTAGTCGACGAGTTCAGAATTATTTTCTTAACCTCGGTGAAACTTTCGCCGAAATATGTTTAATTTTTAACCGTTGCAATTCTTTCCTGCAACAAATTTTAACTTTTCTTTTTCTATGTTGTTTTGAATCTAATGTACCGATTTATAGCTCGAATTCACTCATACTTTGACGTTTTCACATTGCTGCTAAGGAGGCCGTAGCAGACGACAGCTTTTATTCCATCGTAGGATAAACTTTCGCCAAATGTCATGTAAACTTTAACAACGGGAAATTTTACATGCACCAAAATTTAGCTTTCTTTTTTTCTGTGAAATTTATGATCTCGAATTGTGGTTTTCAGCCAAATTTTTGTATAATTTTTTTCAGATGAATTTTTAGGCACATTTTTATTTTGCCATTATTAACATATCTGTTAAAGTGCGCATGCGCTAATATTACTCTCGCACATTCTGCTGGATTCTAGCACTTTCCACCTCATTTAGAGTTATATAAATCCTTACTTTCCAGGTAGGCATTGCAAAAAAAACATTTTAAATCAAATCCCTTAATCTGCCCTTACTGTAAAACCTGCTATTTGAATTAGAATGAATTATATTTATACACTTCTATTATTTTCTAACGAGAAAGAAGGTAATTCTTTTTTAAAGAGCGAGATACTTGTTTTTGAAGAGTAAGAGAAGTAGCGCATTTAGGTACGTTGAAAAACAATTACAGGCCATTGCTGCTTTTTAAAACAACCCCTGAAATTACAGAAAAATATTAACAGAAATCTTAAAGCTTTCTAATATTCACCTCTGAAACCACCCTTATATGTAAAATAATTCCACCCCTGAACTTGTAATTCAGAATTCTGAGCTTTTATATCTCTATTAGGTGGAATAAATTTTATTATGATACGAAAACACACTCTGTAAGATACAAACACCCTTTCAGCTCTTTTGAACTACCTTTAGATAAAAAATGTAACAACGGAATGCAACACTGAATAGAGGTCTACTTTTTTAAATATACTAACCCTTATAGTCACCGAAACTAACCTTAAATAAGAAAAATCTTGCCTTGAATTTAAAAAGCTCTAATTCGAAATTCTATTTCGTACTAATCTCTCCTAAATGAAAATATAAATATTAGGAAATTGAAATAAAAACCCTCCAAAATCACCCATAGCTGAAAAAACCCGGATAAGTTAGAAAAAAGTTCCTGCAGAAAAAAATGTAAGATTAATAACATTCTGGACTAGACAACAAAAACACTAGGACATAAACATGCATTTTCTGAAATTACAATTATAAGTACCCTTCTAAAATATCCTTACAAGGGTGGTCCAAAAAACGACTTTGTTTTGTGCTCTGAAATAGTACCTGTACAAATTTCTCTTTGTTAAAATGGCCTCTGATATTGTAAAAATTAAAATGTATGTATTCAGAAGCACCGAAAGCCGCTTTATTTTTAAATGGAGTGCATATTTTTGTTTATTAACAATTGTTATTTAATTCTTCAACTATGGCGTTTGTAGAATGAATTCTTATTTGTTACAAAATTTATTATTTTTTAAATTAAGTTTGCTAATCAATTTGTGTGTAGTGCATCGATTGTATTCTTTTCTGTAAAATATGGAATTTAAATTTGCACCGAATTAAAAAAATTATATTTATAGTTTGTGGGGGTCTGCTTTTTAGTTATTTTTTAGTTTTCTTTTTTATTCTTTTATTTTATTAATATCGCTACACAATTATATATGTTGTTTTAAAATAGAAAGAATCTATTCTGAAATGAAAGAAATAATATTTATTATGAAATTCTCTACAACAAAATTCGTATTCCTATTTTACCTTGCGTCATAAGTAAGAATTCAATCAATTCTTTTAGGGTTTTTTCCTCCTCTATCGTAAAAGATGTTTTAAAAAGAGTGATATTCAGAAATTTGGAAGATAAAAAAAGATTACTTAAAATTGTCGTTGTGCGATAATGGGAAGAAATTATTGAAGTAATGAAGATTGGGAAAGATAAAGTGCTCGTGTACTCGGAATCAGAAGTATTATTCCTAGTTTGTCCACTTTTATTACACGTTGAGAGAAAAGTGCAGAATTAAGATCTTCACTTCAAAATTATTGAACCTGAAACTTAAGCAGTACTGGTTGTAAGTTACTCTTTTAAAATAGGTTGAATGAAATTTTATAAACAAAAAATACAAATTATTTTTCTCTTATTATCGCTGACGATTGTACCGATTATCCTACATAGAGAAGAATTCATTAAAAAAAATGATTACTATTTTTTTTTTGGGCTAAATACTCGATACAAAACAAAAAGAAAATATGATTTGAAGATAGCTTGAATATACACTCATTGAAATTTGTCTTTTCGTTTTTTGATGCTTAAAATGAATACAGATAAAGTAATAAAGTATAGTTTAATCACTATTTTCATTATACCTATCATTAGTTGGCATAGGTATCATAGGTATCATACTAGAGTTTCTCAGCATTTCCACTGGCTGAGATGAAGTTATAGCAATTTAGCTCGCCTACATGTGTTGATGTCCTCTAATTGGCCAGCTGCAGCTGCGCATTAATAAATTATCACTTCGGTCAAAGGTAAGTAGCACGCGAGCATTTTAGCCTACCTTCATGAAATTCATGCAAGCAGAAATGAAGATTTACACATATATAATAAAAAGTTCTGGAAATCAGAAAGATTTTGGGAACGTTTTGCAGGTGATAAATGATTAGTACAATATCAAAATATTCGATAATTAATGTACTGTATTTTAGGTATCTTTATCGAAAATTAAACATTTATATAAGGTTTATTTACAATAAGTAACGTGATTTGAGAAAGTCATCCCTAAATCTGGTAAAAAGGGGCTCAAATGCGCTTTAACGTCCCTTTCTGCTTCGGGCTGTCAGAAGAATTAATTTCAAGATAGATCTACTTTCTTGGAAGTAAAGAAAGAAGAAGCGATCTTGTTACAATTGTAAACACTTTTAAGCATATTTTAGAGCGTTTCATAAAGTTTTTAGAAAACTTTTTTCACATAGATCGAATGTTTTAAGAAGTCCTTTTTAGTTCCAAAATAAGTTTATAGTTACTTCGAGTTCGAATAGCACATCATATAAAAAATCGAAATTGCATTAACCTAATTTTAAGAAAAATAAATTAAGAAAAATGGAAATTTCGAAAGCGTCCGAGATCCCGAAAGCTTTTCAACTTTTGGTTAAAGTGGAAACTCAACTTGAAAAATATTTTAAATTTAGTGGATTTATAAAACAGGAAGTGTTCGATTTGAAAAGCATGAAGTCGATTTCAAAACCATAAAAATAATTGCTTGCAATTTGAAAGTCTTTAAATTTGAGCTTTTTATCTAAAGCCCCCAGAATAAAAAACACTTTCAATTTCTGAAACCTTGAACTTTGTTCGGGAAACAAACATTAAATAAGATTCTTTATTCACCATTTGAATTGAACCCTCTTTTCATTCAGCCCTATGAAAAGACCGAAGGTGAGTGGGACGGATGGAAGAAAGGCATTCTTAGTCTGGTGCAATTGAGACTTGCTGCAGTAGCGGCAGCAGCAGGAATAGAAACGAAGTGATAACGACAAACTACAAAGTACAAAGCGAAATGGAAGGGTGGTGGCTAGAAAGGACAAAGGGGGTATCAACGCTATCAGGCAGACTGGCTGTGCGGCGGTCGGAAGAATAAGAAGAATGGGAAGAATCGGTGGTAAAATGTGGTAGAAGGTGAAAGATGGAAAGTGGAAGGTAGATGAGATGCGTGCGTGGGCGAGTGCGTATGCGGGTGCGCGAACAAGGTGGAACGGTTATCCAGCGCTTGAGAGCGGAGTGAGCTGAATGAGCAAGCGAGGGTGCGGGCCGCGTGGCCCGCATTGGCTGCTGAATTATAAATGAATGGAGCGTAAGGGCTGTTGCCTAGCAACCGCATACACCGCGTTAAGACAAAATGGAGGAGCACGCAACACAGCGACCTTATGCTTTAGTTTGTAACCCCAATCCAACCCTGTGTCGTGTTATGCCGTGCGCTTTGCTATCGTCACGCACTTTCCTCCCCATTCCATTTTCATTCCCCTTCATTCTTGTTCGATCGTCTTACTTTTCCCCCAACTTTCCTCCTTCCTCTTTCAACCCTTTGTTGATGTTTCACTCCTCTTTGCTTGTCGAGATTCTTTTTCATATTTGTTCAACCTTCATTCTTTCCTTTTGCAATCCTCGATTTTCTTTTCAAACTTGAGCAGCATTATCAAGAATCTTCCTTAAAATCATACCTTCCCACCTTCCTACCTTCACATGTTTCTCTTCTTACATACTTTTCATTCGTTTTCAAATTCTCACACTTTCCTCAACTTAATACTTTTTTCAACTTCTTACCATTTCTCTCTTTTTAAATCTGCTTTCTTATTTTCAAGATCTCTTTGTTGTAACATTTCTTTGCCTCTTTGAGAGCTCTCTCTTTCCTTTCATGACTTACCCATTTAGCCTTTTATGTCTTACAAAACAAACACACATTCCTATTTAACAGATCCAATGATCACTTTAACTGTTCTTCCAAGATACGTCATTCATTTTTAAACCTTTCTCTCTGATTCGTAATAACGTTAGTTCTTTTATTCCTTTCCTTTCCTCATAGCTTCTTCACACGCTTTTCGATCTCCTTGAATTTTGTTAGCCATTCTGTGTATTCCTTTGCAACCACTTACTTTCTTCGCTAGTCTTCTTCCTAATTTTTTTAATCCTCCTCCTTTTTTCGAATTCTTTTTCACATCACTCTTTCTACCTCCTTTCCCTGCTTTGCCTTCTATTTTTAAAAAACCTCTCTATTTTATCTACTTTCTCTTCTTAAATCTCTTTCCTCATTTGTTCGTAAATCTTACATAGCCTTTATAAATCTCCTTCCTTTATTTTCAATCTTGTACCTTTGTTAACATGCTTTTTTGCATGACACCCTATTCCTTAAAAATGCACTTGCGCTTCTGTTGCTGATTTCTTCAATTAGTTTTTTAAATTATATTTTATCACCTATTCTTTTTTAAAGTTGTCTATCTTTGTTTCAGGTTGCAAAGTTCCAAGAGCTGAAGATATTTTCATTCGAATATCATCCATACTCTAAAGACTTCCAATATATTTAAAAAAATCAATTTTTGCGCAAAATATGTATTGAAAACATCTTAGTTTGGCCCAAAGTTCCCATAAAACGTTTTTGGGTCTAACAGCGATATTAAAAAAAAAGTTATATTGAATAGTGCAAAAGTCTTACAAGAACGTGCTATAAACTAAAATTTGATATTATATACCATTTTTTTAAACTTTAGTATACCGACATTTCATTTTTTTACAGCAAAAAAACCTGATCCTAGGCTGTACTAATTATGCACAATATTGTGCTGCCAATATAAATAAAACAATCATACTGCTTTAGAAAAAAATTATTTACAAAATATATTGTCAAAATAAAACAACCAATTTATTTAATTTTCTTTTCATCAGCATTCAAAAAAGGTTTAAATAACTTAACTTTTTTAACCTTCAATGAATTTTTAAGTAATTTTTACTTAAATGCATATTTTCTAAGGAATATCGAATTGTTCATATTAAATTATTTTCGACACAAAAATTAAAAGAGAAACGAATTTTAACACACAGCTCTCAGATTTTTTACATTCGCATTTTTTAAATTGTTTGTTTAAAAAACTATTTGAACTTCTAAAAAGTTGATTCTATTTGAAAAATACACGCCTAAGTAAAAAGTGTTTTGGAAAAATATTTATTTTGGTGGTCGAGTGCAAATCAGCACAAGCTTCACTTTATTGAAATTCTAAATTGATATTTTTTTGGGGTGATTTCTTTGCAGAAGCGGTTCAAGTCTTTCAATTTGTATTTAAAGCTCAATATGCACAAATTTACTGCGTCATAGCATAATTATTTTTATTTTTGGAAATTTTAACTCAAACTTTGATCATGTGAACTCTAATTTTTGCAGGAAGATATAACAGAGTGCAGCACAACTTAATTTTTTTTTCTTTTATTCAAGATGACTGTGTGCCATTCGCATATTTTTCGACACATTCACCCCTTAAATTAAAAATTTTCTTACTATTAAGTTTGATATATTTTAATTATAATCTAAAAAGATCGATCTTGTATTTTAAACTTTTTCTTTTATTTTCAGTAACATCTTTTTCCCATCCAATAAGTAATATTTTTCGAAAAAAATGTGACATTAGATAAAATTAAGAGAGAGTGTAAATGTGCTCCATATTTTCGTTATCTGGATTCGAATTCGAAATTTTCTTAAAACTGTTTTAAAATAATAAGTTTACAAATTTTACCCTAACTTCACTTCATTTGAACTGCATTGAATATTCAGTGAACAGCGTAAGTGTGCACTTATTTTTTCAATAGCATCCTTCTTTTTACATTTCAATTTATATGTTTAACGTAGCATTATTTTTTACCCTCTTTTCTCCCATTTTAACAACTATTCAAGCCTCTCCTAGTATTGCATGTCTATATTTTTATTATTTTCTACGGAAAATGCATTCGTGCAGGGCATTGAAGGTAAATCGCTTTGCGATTACAGTGTCCGAGTTATTTCTTCGCTTCCCTCTTCTATATATTTCACTGGAAGGGTGTCTTCTGCGTGTCCTAGCCACTGGCCACTGACTGTCTTCCTTTTCGCATTTTCTGAAAGCCCTCGCCCTTTTCTTCGATTTTTGTTTCTACCCTGTATCTTGGAACCACACTCACCCGACCGGTCAGGATAGATAATTCGATCGACTGCGGCCGACTCGAGCGGGACACAGATTCCGCACGATCCTGATCTCATTATATTGTCGTCGACGAAAGTCCCTTGGATTCGGTTTGTGGGTTTCGGCAAAGCCCGATTCGCGAGGAAAGGGACACTTCGGAGAGGATGGGATAGTGTGTAAGAGGAAAGATCTAGATGCGCTTGTGTATTGATGGGGACGGATTTTAAAATAGATTACAGAGACAGAATCCTATAGATATTTTAGAATCTAGACTGGGCTGTTCACTGATATCAAGGATACCCGGATCTAGAGCTTCGGGCCTTTGATTAATTATTTTAGTGCTTTATTTCTGTACCTTTAAAACCGTGTTTAAATTATGTACAGTTTCTTCGTAAATATACTCTTTGGTCATTCAAAAACTAGCTAATACGATTTGGAGGGAGAAGGGTGAGTTTAGAAAAATCTTACTGTTTCTTATGAATTAACAAAGTAGTTTAACTTTCAACCAAGCAGTTGAATTTCAAAAAAAATGAAACAGTTGGTATTTTAACCATGAAAAAAATAACTTTTTAACTAAATATAATCATAAAAAAATAATCATCAACTAAACAAAACAAATTAAACTTCAACTAAACATAGTTGAATTTTCAACACTATAGTTGAATTTTAAGCCGAAAAGAGAAAGCCGAAAGTTGAATTTTGAATCCAGAAGGACGAATTTCAAAAAGTCAAATTTTCAAGAAAAAACTTGAATTTTCGAGCAAAAAATTTTCGACTTATAAACAAAATTGTTTACTTAAAAAAAAATTTGACAAAGAAGATTAATTTTTAATTATACTTGAATTTTCTATGAAAAAGAATTCATTGTCAACAAGAAATATAATAGTTGATATTTCAACAAGAAAAACTATGCATTCTTAATGAAAAATTTAATAATTAATATTTTAACAAAAAAATATAATTTTAAGTAAGAAACAGTTGAATTAAACGAAAAATCGCGAATTATCAAAAAAATAGATGAATCCTCAACAAAGAATGTTTTTTCAGTCAACAGAGAAAAAAATGTTTAACCAAATAGTTCGATTTTGACCAAAAAGTTCGTTTTGGAGAGAATGGGATGAATTTTCTACAAAATACATGAATTTTCGAATAAAAGCACGAGCATTACTATCATTGCCCCTTTTTCCCTCCTAATTCTCTTATTTACTAGATAGTTCAGAACATACGTGTTGTCCATGACTCCCATCCCTTTTCTAATCCCTGTCCATGACTCCCATCCCTTTTCTAATCCCTGGCTGATTGGGTGGCTCCATCTTTTTCCCTCAACTTCTTTCTTCAATCTCTTCGACAAAACCGTTACATATACTTTATACAGTGTTGGCACCAACGTGACACCCCTATAATCTTTAACTTCCTCTTCTTTGCCTTTCTTCACTATTGGCATCACTGCTCCTTCTTTCCATAACTCCGGTCACCCCTCTCCTCTCCATACTCGATTACACATTATCCATGCCCATTTCTCTCGTTCCGTCCCCCATATTTCCATACTGCATTTGGAATCTCATCTATACCAGGTGCCTGTCCATCCTTCATTATTCCTAACACCTTGCCTATTTCTTCCCTTGTTATGTCCTTTTCCTCATTTCTTTCTCTACGATATTTTCCTCCCTGCCTAACTTTTCTCTCTACTCCTCCTAGCAAATCCAAACAATATTTTTTCCATTCTACGATTTCAATATCTTAATTTACTCTTTTTCTTCTTTTCCTTTCTCTATTTACTACCTTCTATACCTCTTTTTCCGTCCTAGCCTTATCCGCCTCTTCCTCAAACCTTTTATTCTCTTTCTATTTATTTTGATCACACAACTCAGTATACTCTTTCTTTTTTCTCCTATATTCTTCTCCGTTACTTTTTTCGTTTCTCCGCTTTCTTCATTCACTTTTTGTGCATGCACTCTAATCCTCTTTTTATTTCTCCTATCAGTTTCTTGTGTAGTTTTTCTACACTTTTTATCTTTGCTCCCTTTTCATTCATATTGCTATCACTTTTTACTCCCTCTAATGTCACTGTTAAGGGAAAGTGATCCGAATCCATATAATAGCCTACCTCTAGTTTCTTGACCTTCTCTCTTACTTCAACATTCACTATCACATAATGAATTACCGTTACCCTTTTTCCTCAAATGCGTGTATATTCTCCTTCCTCATCTCCCTCTAGATTTCCATATAAACCATCCCAACTCTTTCAAGCTCTTAAATAACTTCTTTCCCTCCCATTTCAGTACCTTATCTTTGGATTTTCTTCCTATTTTTTCTCCCCATTCCCTGGTCCTCCTCTATCTCCTGTTCTAGCATTCAAATCCCCACCTATTATAAGCCTAATTTCTTCTTTATTTTCTTCAATCATTTGTTTCATCTCCTCTACTTTCTCCTGCATATCACCTTTCACATAAATCCCCACTACCTTCCACTTATATCCTTCCATCTTTAACTCTTCTACTATTAATCCTTCTTTTTGTTCTTTCCTTCCTTCCTTGTCTTTATCTGTTGTATATTCATTCCTTACTCTCATCACCATTCCTCTCATTGCTCTGTCCTTTTTATTTTTCCCCTTTGCATTTTAAATTTGCCATTTGTAACCTGTTGGTAACCTTCCCCTTACTCTTTCCCATCCGTTTTCATCTATCCATGTCTCCTTCATTATTACTACATCCTTTTGTGTAAAATTTCTCATCCACTCCCTATCCTTTCTCTCCAATCCTGATATATTCCAATAACATATCTTCTTTTCTTCCCTGCTTTCGTTTATCATCTCTTTTTGCTTCTTACTATTTTTTATTTTTCTTTCTACCGTTCCATCCTCTCCTAGTTTCCCGACACCTCATTTCTTACGATTTCTTCCCTTTATTCATCCCAATCCCACAATACTCCGTCTATCTTTATTCTCCCATACTTAACCCATGTTCTTTTTCCCTTTTTTTATTCCTCTTGCGTTATTTCCCCCAATTTACACTGCATCTTCCTTTCTACCCATGTCAAATCATCATCTATTCTCTCCAGGCTTCCATGTAACAACCCCTTCTTTGTTATCACCACCCTCTTATGTTCCCATTTCTTTAGTTTCACCAGTACGACTCTGTCCCCCTCTTCGCTCTTCCCGTCCCACACTTCGCACTTCCTCTATGTCTACCTTATCATCAATCCTTTTTAGTACTTCTTCCACTCTTTCCTTCAGCTCCTTCCCTTCTAATCTTATACCCTTTATCACTACGTTTCTTTTTCTTTCTTCCCTCTCTTTCTTTTCTATTATTTGTTCTATTTTTCTCTGCCTTTCCATCTCCCTATTCCCACTCTCCCCACCTCCAAACGTCCGATTTGAGCTTTCTATTTTTGTATTTCGACTTCCAGTTCCTCTAACTTTTCATTAGGCTTTTCCTGCTTTTCTAATCTTTGCTCAAGCGACTGCATCCTTTTTTCTAATTTTTCAACGTCACTCAACTGTAAATTTTCATCTTCTATTTGCCCTCCGCGTTCAACTTTTTCTTCGTCTTCCCCATCTTCTTTCTCCCGCGCTCTAATTTGTTCCTTTTTCGGTGGCGTTCTGTACATTTTAGGATTTTTAAGGGTGGATCCTGTTGCTACTTTGTCCTCACTACTTCCCCTCTTCGCCCTATCCCTATTCCTATTGACGAATTTCTCGATTGATCCAAAACTCTGGGCCCTTAATCTCTCCCTTTCTACATTTTTTTTTGTATTTTCCCCTTTTTTCCTTACTCTTCGGTTTACCGAACACTTCCTCGTCTGAGTTCCCACTATCCATGAAATTCATGTAACTTGCGTAACCTGTTTCGCAACTCTACTATTTCATCCTGCTACCTGGGAGACAAAAATCAGAGTAAAGATAGAAGAGCAAGTAGGAGATAGTTTCTGGTTGGTGAGAAGAGTGTGGCAAGGATATCCTCTGAGCCCACTTTTATTTAATATATTAATATCAGACTTGGAAGCTTAATTACAGGATTATAGAAATACTTATATGGAAGATGCTGAATTTAAATGTAGAAAATACAAAGATAATGAGGTTTAGAAAAAGAGTGGGAAGGAAGCAAGAATGGACGCGGAGATGGAAGGGCATAAAGTTAGATAAAGTGAAAGAGTTTAAATATTTGAGAAATATCTTGCAAACGAATGGAGATCACAGAGCCCATATAAAAGAAAGGATAAAAAGAGCAGCTGGATAATGAAACAGATATGAGGAATAGGAAAAAGAAGATTAAGAAAATCGAGAAGGTGAATGTGGTTAGTTGATAAGCTGGTATGGCTGGTATTAGGTTATCGAGCAGAGATATGAGGATGGAAGAAAAGAAAAATATTGAGAGTTCATGAAGAAGGTATATAAGATTGACACTAGGGGCAGACTGGAGGTCGCCAAGATATATGGTGAGAGAAGACGCGCAAACGGATAAATTTAATATTAGATCGGGAAAGAGGGCATGGAAATTTGTGACAAAGCTTAGAGAGGGACAGGAAGGGGAGTTAGCGAGAAACTGTTTCATGGGGATAGAAGAGAGGAGAGGGAGGATGATAGAATAACGAGATGGGAAAAAAAAGGAGGGAGTTTTTTAATGCTAGAAACATAGAAGACGGGACTGGAGTAAACAATGAAGAATTGGCAAAAAGGGAGAGGGAAAGACAATTAATAAAAAGATAGGGAATGATTGAGGAATCAAAATACAATAAATGATATAAGATGATAGAAGAGGAAGGAGTACGAAAGTATTTCGAAACGGGATAGGGAAAGAGAAGGTGGACCAGAATAGCAAGATTTAGATTGGGAAACGAGGTAAGAGAGGGGATGTATTGGGGAAAAGAACAGCACAGAAAGTGTAGAGCATGTGGATGAGAGGAGGAAACATGGGAGCATGTATGAGAAGGATGTAGAAGAGGAATGGAAGATAAAGGAAGCTGGCAAGAGAATGTGGTTTAGATTCTCGGGAAGGACGGATTAGGAGAAGAATGGATGAAGGAGTTGGAGGGTGCTAGAGGAGCGAGTGAGTGAGAATGAAAGAATGCATGTGAAAAAATGGCAAATTGGAGGTATAAAAGAAACAGAAAGAAAAAGGAAACGGAAGTCGCTTAGATTAGAAGCGTAAAGATTGTAAGTAATTTTTATGTAATAGTATGAGTAGACTAAGATGCCTTTGTGTTCTCTCACTCTTTCTCTCTTTCTCTCTCTCTCTCTCGCTCTCTCGCTTGCACTCTAGCTTTAGTTTGCTCACTCACTCGTTTGCTAATAAGTCCTAAATTGCGCTATCACAGGAAATAGAGATAAGGAACTAGATATAAGACTTTATGTAAATAGTTGTAAATAATTGTATATATAGAAAGGATGAGATTGTAAAAAAATATAGATATAAACGGAAAGATTGTAAGGAATAGAAGTCATGTAAACCCTCAGGGGAAACATTATGAATAAAGAAGAACTAAAAGCAATCAATTTTTAGCCAAACATGAAATCGATTAATTCTCAATGAAAAATTCAATTCTTGAATTATCAACTAAATGATTAGATATTACAGTCGACGCTCTTTACCTTGCCGCGGATGGGACCGTAGGGGAGTAATTTTCCTGAAAACGATGTTCCCACACTCTCGTGTCTCATCTTGATGCGTGGTGCTTGATGCGAATTGTTTTGCTTGCTACGTACGTTGCCGCGCATAGATCAGTGTTTACAAACAGTAAAAGTTCGATTTTCAAAATACATATTGTTGAAGGAATTATCTCAAATTTGATTCCTAAAAATTGTAAGCTCAGCGTTCTCTCGCGGAATAAACTGAAAAATTGGTTAGTATTAGCGAATTATTGGTAAACCTTTGATTAGGCTTGCCATACTTGAAATTATCTCATATATGTGAAAAGAAAATTATCATGAGACATAAATATTATATGATTTCGTAATTCTTTTATAAGCCTCATTATCAAACCATATCGTAACTTTTTGCACTTTAAAATTGCCTTAAAAGACCTAAACCATTGACGGCAACACAAATAGCGAGCAGAACAATTCTCGGATGTCGAGCCACCACGGTAGTAGTGGGGCAAGAGCTCGACCGAGAGTTAGGGGAAGCGGCAAGGTAAGTAGCGTCGACTG
>NC_046658.1:68195672-68205960 GCF_010883055.1 Belonocnema kinseyi
ATATTATTTAGATATTCAGTTAAAGAAAATTAATATTCGACAAAAAAAGCCAATTTTTCAACAAAATAATTGAATCTTCAGCCTGATAATAGAATTTTGAACCAAAAGAAATGCATTCTTAACCAAAAATATGAGAGACTTTTCAATTCAAAAGAATTTGCTTTCAACGAGAAAAAGATGAATTTTCTCATTGGGTTCTAATAATTCAGTTACCCTCAAACGGGATAAATTCGGATACCCCTAAATTCTCTAAAGTGATAGGATAAATTACTCAAAATGGTTACAACAATCCGGAATTTGTTTAAGTGTTAACTGGTTCTGGATTCTAGTTAAAACCACCCACCTTCAGTAATTTAAAATATCAATTTAGGAATGTCCGAATTTACCCCACATGTACGAATTTACCCCCACATGCCCGAAATTACCTTTTGTCCGTTAAACCCTACCCCCTTATATCACAAATCGTCACAAAACATAAAAAAAAATGTTACCCTCCCCCCCTAGCAGTATTGTTTGATCCACGACCCTTTTTAAAAAATAAAAATATGAAAATTCTCTGAAAGTGAGTCTCAGGGGGTAAGAGTAACATTGCACTCGCCCCTAGGCACGATTTGGCTCTGCATCTATTTCTGCCAACAATATGTTTACATTAGATGGATAATGAATTCACAGTAGGTATATAATATACATACTCGCTAACCTATTTGCGAACAGGTTGCAGGAGAAACATAGATCGGATCGCACAGATGCTCTTTTGTCAGCAGATGAGCATGAGTTCCGGAGATGAGGCTGGATGAGATCAGAGAGGTCGTGGGTTGGGGTTGGGGTTGAATCAGGGGGGTTGGACAGATACAACAACAGGGGTGTGCTCTCGACTTATAGTGCACGGAGTCAAGGGAATCCCTAGGGTCCCACTGGGGAACCACCATGGGGGGTCCCGACGACAATTCTTACCATTCTATACCGCTCAAACGCTCGTTGACGCTTGTTTGTATGGATTATAATCATTTGTAGTCATACCCGTATCCGTACCCTATTCGCTAAACTAATGAGACGAACAAAATAAACCCCTTGACCGGAAGAGAGAAGACAAATATATAAACACACTTGATTCGATGCTATAAATCACTCCAAATTCAAAGGGCTCAAAGATAAGGCATTTCAATTTAACAAGTTTCAAAAATCCAGGATTCGAAATTGAAAAGTTTTGTTTGAGGCAGTTTCAAGTTAAGTCGGTTAAACCCCCAGATTTTCAATATGTTTATTCGTATATTTAATTCAGTTGAATTCATTTTTTTCTCCGCTGACCGATTCAGAAAATTTTTCAGTGTAATGCCACTGATTCATCATTTAAACTTTCATTTAATTTGAGTTTAAATTTAAGAAGAGGTATGTTAAGCGGGTCCCACTGTGAAGCTTTATTTTTTTTGTATTCAATTGGATTTAGTGGTGCGTAAAAAGCTCGGTCCGGGCCGGACTTAAGAATACTCTAACTGTCAAGAACCCGACAAAATTGCAGTACCCAGTTGCTTCCGAAAACCGAAGACAGGTCGGGTACTCGAATTTTTTCGAGCACCCGAAAATCTGGAGAGCCCAACCTGTCTCGGGTTCTCAAAATTAGCCAAGTACTCCAACAGTTTGGGGTTCTTGAAATTCAGGAAAATCCTAAACCAATTATACGGTTAAACTTTCTTGTAGTTGATATCGAGAAAATATAGAAAATTCAGAAAATTCAGAAAAGTTCTGAAATTTTATCTAAATTTTGAATTTTTTTGCAAATTTTGAAATCTGGATAATTTTTTTAATTCATAAAAATTTCGGTGTGTGTGTGTGTGTGTAATCCCGTATTTTCCCAAGCTTTGAACCAAGTAAAACTTCACACACACCCACCCACACACATACACCTTTTAATGCATAAAAATGTATTAGTAGCGACTTAATGATACTCTATATTTTGTCTAAAAAGTAAAAGTAAAAAAAAATTATATTTCAGCCGACTGAAACAGTCAAAACCTCAAAATCTACATTTTTAGGTACTTAACCCCTTTTTTCGGACCCGTTCACTTATCTGTACAGAATCTAGTTTCTACAATTTTCAGTTAACAAAAGCAAGATTCAAAATCTTTCATTTCAAAAGAAAAATTTTAATTTACCTAAATTGAAGTTTTGAGTGTTCAAATAAGAAATCTTTTCTATAAGAAGGTTTTTAATTTGGAAACTGAATTTTCTTTGCCACAAAAAAGCAAATAAATAAAAAATGAAGAAAGATTATATTATAGCACATCGTAATAAAATTCTATGATATTTCACAGAAGGAAATTTGGGTTCCAGTTCGATTATATGACGCGATACCTGGACGTACCCTTAGATACTAAGATGTGGATCCATCTGCTATGATAGGAGCGATCACACCGAAACCTATTCGAAAAAATAACTTAGGTATAGGAACGTGACCTCCGGGAATAACATCTCCATTGCATATAAATTCTAATATTTCGTTTTCAAGTGTGATTTTATACGCGTTTTGTGCGTTCTTTACAGTACTGTGAAAACGTAGAGCAACCCTGCGTTCCGAGTCGTAAATATTATGAGGGTCGATATAACCGCCTGGGATTTTCCTGTCCCAAGAGGCCAAAAGCCTGTTCTGCCACTAGCTATATACATACATATACAGTACATATAGTACAGAGTAGAGAAGGTAGATAGATCTATATGTAAACTCGATTTATACGAATGGACTTTCACGTTTGTAAATATCGGCAACGCTCTGCCTTTATTTACGGTACTGGTTTCATTACCACCATTACTAATTGTTTACTCACTTTTAATTGAAACCAAATTCGATATACAATTTTCTTTTTGTCAGCAATTGGATCAATACCACGTGATTGTTTTTTACTACATTCAGTCTATAGGGATACAAATCCGATATTTTCTAAAGGAATTGGATTTTAAAAAGTACCTATACATATCTACCTACTGACTCTACCTACACTAGACACCTTTAATGATGAATAAAATACCAAACCTAAAGTTATTTAAATTTTTCAAATACATTATTCCTTAGATGGACCAATTATTTGAATGAGCCCTTTTCAAGTTAGGGCCCGCAAATATTTTAAGCCAAGCAACATATTTTAGTTTTTTTCAGACATTCAGGAAAATACAAAATAATCGGTCCTTCTGTGAGCACCAAATATTTTATACAATTGTGGAAAGGAAAAATAGTGGCATCGCTCGCAAAAGTATTAAATAATGTCAATAGTGGCAAGAGTTCAAGCTCTGTAAGTTACAATTTTCGGAATTTTCAGATACGACGTATTATTGAAATTTTCGTAATTGTAACGGAAAATTAGGTCATTAGTAACTAAATCATTCTAGATTCATCCTGATTTTTATACATCTATCCTTATTTTACGAATTATATAAAAACATTTGCCTGATAAAGTACAAAGTACTCCCGCTGGCAAGAGTCAGCTGCGTGAGAAGAAGTTGGGATAGTGGGATTTATAGGTACATCGCGTTCAAATGGGCACTTTCCCTATTTGTATACTATATTTTTACAAGATATAAAATATATAGAAAAATTTACATTAGTACCAGGACAGGGATCGAACCCAAGCCTCTAGCTCGGAAGCCTGGCGCGCTATCGCCTGAGTCATCAGGACTCTGTACATATTGAGTTACTTAGACCCCTTTTTCCTACTCAAAGATTTTAAAAATATTCTTTTACACTTCTAAAGTTTCGAATTGTTTTAATGAAGCTATTTTGAAGTGAAATTGAAATGCCTTTTTTGCTAAACTTTTGCACCTTATGTGGGGCAAAGAGTACAATGAAGAGGTTTTAGTGAACATAAAGGACATGCGTGAACGCAGATCTGTATCAGTACAAGCAACGCAAATGCACATGTATGACGACAATGCATCGCATATGTTCACCGTATCATAGGCAAGCAACAAGCGTGTTTATTCCCCTGGCTTTTCCCGTCTCCGCCCATCTCATCCATCGACGCCCTTGGGGTTATGTATCCCTTATTCATAATCCCAATTCAATGTGCTTTCCAGGCTTTTAAGATACCCCCTCAAAATCTGGCGCTTTAAACGAAATCAGGGTCACCTCAAGCTGCCTTCTGATGTGAAAAATTTCTATGAAACCGGGAATTAAAAATTTCCCATGTTAGGTCAACCCACGTCAATCTTATCCAATTTTTATGTTATGTGTCAATTCTTAATTCTTTACGGACATAAAAAGACTTCAATTTTGACAATTTTCAATTTAACATTTTACATCTCAAAACTAAGGACTTCAGTGATGACAAAATCCAAATTGGGAAATTCAATATTCTAAGCTTCTGAAATTCAAGATCTTCAAATTAAAAGATTTAAGTAATTCAGCAAATTTAGCATAGCTTCTAAATTGAAATAGTTTAGAATTGACCCGTTTTGAATTGCAAATTTTCTAAACAACATCAAGGTATGCTAAGTTGAAAAATCATGATATGGTAATTTATGAAATAGATGCTCGAAAGCTTTAAATTTTACTACAAACTTCAATTCGCTTCAATTTAGACTGGAATCTGAAGCGCCAAAGGCATGAGCTTTTAAAATTCGAGATTCCTCCTGTTGTAGGCTTGCCAATAGGCTAGGGTGGTCCAAAAAATTGAAATTTCTAATTTTGAAAATACGCAGGAAAAGCCCTTCTGTTTCACAAATATGAGACTTGAAGGGTTATTTATTTTTTTTTTGTAATGAAGAGTATACAAATTGCAGGAACCCCTTTAACCCATTAACGTCCAAAGGACCGAAAAACTAAGCGTAACATTGCTGATGCAGTTCTGGTAATAAAGCATGTCGCGTATGTTTGAAACTCAACATACGTAAGTTTTCAAGACCGCTCTACAAGATGAAGTTGACAAAATAACTGCTCGTTTACCAGGAAATTCAATATGGCGGCATTTATAACAAAAAACACGGACAAATTTAAGACAAAAAATTTTTACTGCTGGATGTCGTATCGAAAATTTTTTTTAATGTAACAAAATTGGTGCATAAAAGTGCAAAAACATGTTGAACTTTCGAAAAAAGGAAAACAACTACTTTGAAATTCAAGATGAGTGTGTCAAAATGTCGAATTTAAAAACCAAGAAATTCTTATTTCTACCCTCAAGCGACAGCAATGAATTTGATTATCACCCAAACAACCTATTTATTTTTTTCATGGTTTTTCGGGTCACTTATGACAGATCTGGCCGCGAAATCGCAAAAATTAATTTGTTCAATATATTTGTTTGAACAAATTATTTCAAATATCTGACGTCAAAATTTGCAAAATCAATGTGTTAAAACCATTTTTTAAACAATTTTTTAACAAATTGTTTCAATATTTCCTTTTGCCAGTCGCCGTATTTTACGTTTGCCAACGGTCAAAGCGTGGAAGTCGAAGGATAGACAACGACGTAGCCAAAGAATAGTTTACTACTAGTGTTCACTGCGCAAATGACCTGCGCAAAAAACAAATGAATTTCACAAATCTGATCCATACAATGCTAAGAGTTCATTCTGGTCCCAGAAAGTATTCAAAAAGAGGTGAAAGATTTTTCAAAACAGTTTTGAAGAACTCAAAGATGCAAAAAAAATATCAAATTGAAAAATTCAAAACATTTAAAAAATTCAAAATAATTTCTAGTTTTAGCGCGCCTAGGGCGCGCGACTGTTCATTCTCGCGCTTCCTACATCCTACATTGTATGTTAAGAACTATTGTATCAAATTCCTGCTACATTTTCTTTTTGTGCGTACCTTGGTTTGGCACTGCTTATTCAGATATTGAAAAATAATGTTCACAATTTATTTTTCCTGATTATAGGACCCTGTTATGGTTGTTTAATGATTTTCCCTTTTTTTAAGTACATTTTCGGATTCTGTGCTCGCTGAAACGTAAAGATCCTTAAAAAACCAGAGATTGAAAATTTGGACGATTACATTACATTAACGTTTTTAATTTTCATCGAAATTAAAATGTCATTTGGATAATTTGAAAATATTTTTGTGAAGTATCGGAGACATTAACAACATTTCCTGAAACTTGAAAAAAAATTGTCTAAAATGTTGAAAAAGCTCTAATTTTTTTAATTGTGTGCTAATCGGAAAATTCGGCTAAAATAGTTTGAAATGTATTTGGTATCTACTGAAAATTTTAAATAGAATTTTTGGATTTATGAAAAAAATCATTTGGTCTATTTTTTGAAAATTTTCAAATTTTCGAAAAGTATATAACTTTTCCTATTTTCATGAAAATTAAACAGTTTATTTGGATAATTTTCAAGTCTTTGAAACGTCTATGGGAAACTTTGACAAAAATTTCTGTAAGTTAAAAAAAATTGAAAATGTTGAAAATGCTATAATTTTTTTAATTTTGGGCTAATCGAAAAACTCGGGTAGAATAGTTTTTAAATCAATTTGGTATCTGGTGATCATTTTAAATTCAATTTTTGGATATATAAAAAAAAAATTTGTTTCTATTTTTTGAAAGTTTTCAAATTTTTAAAAGTATATAACTTTTCTAATTTTCATAAAAATAAAAAATTTTATTCAGATAATTTGCAAGTCTTTTACCCATCTATAAGAAACTTTGATAACAATTTATAAGATTTTAACAACAAAAATTCAAAATTTTGAAAATGCTGTCAATTTTTTAATTTTGGTTCGAAATATCTGATTAACGAACTTAGCCTTTATTTTGGGGACCTTCAGAAGTGTATCAAATGCGGACTCGATTGGACAAATCTTTCAAAAATTAGCGTGGCTACAACATTTAGGTAACCCATACATACAGACACACAGCATACAGACATACCGACATACAGACAGACACCGATGAAATTTTATGTTTTTCGGATTCTGTGAGTGCCGAAACGTAAAGATCCGCTAAAAACCCGAGATTGAAAATTTGGACGATTACATTACATTCTCAGGAATGAGAATATAAAAATACGACAAAAAGTTAAAAATAAAAAAAAGGTCTATCCTTCAGCCACCACGCGTTGACAGCGGATAAACGTCAAATACGGCGGCTGACATAAGGGAATATTGCAACAATTTGTTAAAAAATGGTTAAAAAAATTGTTTTAACACATTGATTTTGCGAATCTGACGCCAGATTCGTTTAAACATATAGTTTTAACAAATTAACTTTGCAACTGCGTGACCAGATTTGTAATAAGTGACCTGAAAAAACTATGAAAAAAATATATAGGTTGTTTGGGTAATAGTCAAATTCACTGCTGTCACTTGAGGGTTGAAATAACAATTTGTTTTTTTTTAATTCGCCATTTTGAAACATCCATCTTGAATTTCAAAATTGTTGTTTTCCATTTTTCGAAAGTTCAACGTGTTTGTGCACTTTTGTGCACCAATTTTGTTACATTAAAAGCCGCTATATTGGATTTCCTGGGAGGCCATCCATATACCACGTGGACACTTGGGGGGGGGGGCAAAATTCCACGCTTGACCACGAGGGGGCCGGGGGGGTCGGGCTTGAATCCACCTGGACACCAATTTCTCTAAATCTGTGGAAAATATACTGAAATAAGACAAGGTATACTCTAGGTATACTCGAACTTTTATATTGTGCTCGCGCACAATATAATTTTTATTTTCATTTTTATTTTTATTATAATTTTTTTCACAACTTTTCCTTTGAAATTCAAATCATGTTTAAGCTCACGTTCATAAGCTTATCCGAATTTTTTCAGCTGGTTAAACTGGTCAAAAATTCGAGTAAAAAAACGTAATTTTAGTACTCTTGAAACCCACGGGGGAGAATTGTTTGAATGCTAAGAACTAACAATAAGTTTGACTGGCAACTTCTTGATGATGCCAAGATGGATTGGCAAACTGTCAAAAATGTCAAAAATTCGAGTAAAAAAACGTCATTTTATTACTCTTCAAACCAACGCGGAATGATTGTTTGAATGCTAAAAACTAACAAGAAGTTTCACTGGCAGCTCGTCAGTGGTGCCAAAGTTGACCGCACGCAGAAAAAAGAAATGTAATATTTACTAATCAAGAATTGTAAAGGATTTCTTGCAATCGTAACAGTATAAACTGCTCTTAATAAGAGGGTGAAAATGTCAAAATCACTTAGCATTTCGTAAATGTCTCAGTGAAATTAAGGTTAATTCAACGGTTATCCTTCAGTAAAATAAACCTCTATTCCCTCGTATTGCATATTGAACGACGTGTAAAATCCACTGAACCGAAATTACAATAGTAGTGCAGTGGACATTACCGAAAGATCGGTACATGCTACTGATCTGATCGGTTTACTTAACTCGCCCCTAAAGTCGCAACGCAACCTATCCGCGTAGAGCACCGTTTGAATTCACAACGAAATCGGCAATGAATGAATTGCATCACCTAAAAAAACATTCCTATTTGACATTTCTATGACAATCGTCACATTACTCCACATTCTCACTTAGCAAGGAAGGGGTTTTATAAAAATAGCACCATTTTGGATGTCACAACTTATTCACAGATCGCGTACACTTGAGAGATTATTGGAGCAAGACGTGTTTTTGTTCCGTGACTGTTTCAGCTGACATATAGATATGATGTGAATGCTACAACTTTTGTTGTGTGCCGCGATGGCATGGTTGCGTATTCAGAAGTCATTCCCGAGTTCACCACCCTCAGTTACAAATGCAATGTTCGAATCCCCCCCCCCCCCATTGCGTGCGAAATTTTAATTATATTATGAGCATTATAACTTACAAATAACGATTAATTATAAGTATATCCGAACATATTTATAAGAAATAACCGTGCTCTTATTTATGAATTTTTTTTTAGCAATACTTTTTCACAATTTATAGTAATGTCTTAACTGTAGTCTACGCCGATAACATAATTCAGATCTCTTTATATTATTCGTTAAAGTGACATGATAATTCGTAAATACAGTATCCAGGGACTGTGCAGAATAAGGACTGGATCGGTAAAATGTACTGATCCGCAGGTCAGCACCACTTGAGAATCGGTACTAGTAACCATCATTGATTGTCATTCTTATTTGCCTATAATTGTAACATTTACTTAACTGTCATGTTGTCCAAATACGTACTAGGAAGATCGGTAGATTTAACTTGGTTTTCAGTGAAATGTAAGGTTCTTTTTTCTGCGTGTGGCAGGCTGTCAAACATGTAAAAAATTCTAGTGAAAGAACGTAAATTTAGTACTTTTGAAATTCAGTGTGAATGATTGTTTAAATGCTAAGAACAGTGGTGCCAAAGCTGACTGGCAGTCTGCCAAACATGCCAAAAACTCTAGAAAAGAAACGTCATTTTAGTACTATTGAAACCCATTGGGAATGATTGTTTTAATGCTGAAAACTAACGAAAAATTTGACTGGCAGCTTTTCGGTGGTGCTAAATTTGACTGACAGACTGTCAAGCATATAAAAAATGACAGGATGAAAATTAGAACAGTCATTTTAGTACTTCTGAAACGTATCGGGGAAGATTTTTTAGGTGCTAAAAAGTAAGATCATAATTGATTGGCTGTTGCTCAGTGGTGCCAAATTTGACTGGAACACCGTCTAGCATGTCGAAAATTCTAGTGAAAAAACGTTATTTCAGTACTTTTTAAACCCATTGAGAATGATTGTTTTGGTGCAAACAACTAACAAAAAATTTGACTAGCAGCTCCTGATTAGTTCCAAAGTTGACTGACATTTTAATCAGCAACCGAATGAAAGTTTTGTCCTTTTCATTAACTAAAATTTTCATCTATAGGATACTTCTCTGAAACTAATATGTATATAAAAAAAAAGAAACTACAAAAATCTCACTTTTTAAGTAAATTCACAGCTCGCAACAATGGGTTTCAAGAGTACTAAAATGACGTTTCTTTACTTGAATTTTTGGCATGTTTGACAGTCTGCCAGTCAACTTTGGCACCGCCGAGAAGCTGCCAGGCAAATTTTTTGGTAGTTCGTAGCATCCAAACAATCATTCCCAATGGGTTTTAACAGTAATAAGGTAACGTTTCTTCACTCGAATGTTTGGCATGTTTGGCAGCCTGCCAGTCAACTTTGGCACCACTCAGGAGCAGCCATTCAAACTACTCGTTATTTTTTAGCATCGAAATAATCTTTCCCCGTGGGTTTGAAGAGTACTAAAATGACGTTTTTTCACTCGAACTTTCGACGATTTAGCGATAAATTGTTTCAAAATGTACCAACAGCTGTTAGCCAGTCAACGAATTTCGAACTGTTGACTATGAAAACAA
>NC_046658.1:68206060-68211045 GCF_010883055.1 Belonocnema kinseyi
GGGGGAGGGGGGATCAAAAAGTGGTGAAAAATTGTTCACGTGGTATATGGATGGCCCCCTGGTAAATGAGCAATTATTTTGACAAATTTGTCTTGTAGAGCAGTCTTGAAAACATAAGTATGTTGAGTGTCAAACATATTCGACATGTTTTACTACCACAATTGCATCAGCGAAGTTAAGCTTAGTTTTTCGGTCTTTTGGGTGTTAATGGGTTAAAAAGCTTCCGCAAATATGACGTATGCATTCATTTTTTTAATTTAAACCACCCGCCATACAAAAAAAAAACCACAACCTGAACAAGAATCAAGTATGTTTCTATATATTGGTCGTAGTTATTACTCTTTTGTAGTTTTTTCTCAGATCTTTTTTAATGGACAAGCTAAAAAAATTTATATATTTTTTTTTAATTTTTATTTATCTGAACAATTATTTTTTCCAATTTTATCGAAAATAAAATTACTGGTTTTCAATTTTCGTTTATTCAACCACTTTTTTCGACAAACACCCAACAGTTATCAATAAGGTAAATCCATAGTAATTATTTTGTTTTAAAATAATTAAGTTTTGATCTTAAGTTATCGACTAGCATACTGCAAAAATGCTTATCGATGGAATTACGATTCATATTCTACTAATCTAAACCAAAATGATTATAGTCTTTGGCTAAGAAGCAATTTTGTTCACAGCTGAAGACTATAATCATTTTGGTACAAAAAAGTAAATAAAAAATTCCAATTCCATCGGGAAAAAAAATTATTTAAGCTATTTATTTGTATCAACAATAATATTTTAGGGGTAAAATACAGTACATATCAGAGCTACATCGAGTTTCTTTAAAAATTTGCAAAATAACTACATTTTTCTGCCTTATTTCACTCGAAAGTTACATTTAAAGAATAAACAATTACTTAAACAATTAATAACAAATCATATTAACCATATTAATTTTTTACTGTACATAATTAGTCCGTTTCGTTATTAGTATAACATTGATTTGCAAATTTAACATCATTTGTGAACATAATTACAAAATAGTAGCGTTTTCTCATGTTTTCATCTTACAAAACGAGGGGGGGGGCGATAATTTAAAGGAGTAAAGAAGATTCGAACTTAGTAACCACCCTATTCTTCATTTTTAAAATTCTTAAGGGGGTTCCTACTTTGTTGGGTCAAGAAAATCTTTTTTTTTCTTTTTGCATTTTTGGATAGATATATGGTTCAAAAATATACCTGGAAAATTTCATGTCAAAATATCAAAAATTTCTAAAGTTATGGGCCGTCGAATGGAGCGGTGTCAAACGCGCTGGGCTGCAGCGGCCGGGTGCTCTGCGGCGGCGAAACCGGTTCCGATTTTAGGCTTGTTTTTCACGTGAATGAGGAAGGTGGCTTGTATGGACCTAGCATAGCTGACTAGACGTAAGCACTCTTATTTTCTGAACTTTATTTAAACAAGTGATTGTTGTAAATCTGATGTAAAATTCGTCATTTCTGACCGCTTGAACTATGAAAATCATATGAATCTTGGAAAAAAGTAATTTTGCAATAGTTTTTATTAAATAAATTGTTTAAATAATTTTTATTGCATAAATAGTAACAGATTTAAAATCAGTGATATCGAAAGCTATGGAAAGCATATGCATAATTTAAAAATTGTAATTTGTTTTAAAAAATTGTTTATAAAAATCGTTTAAACAAATGAATTTCGCAAATTTGATGGCAGATTTGAAATCAGCGACCCCGAAAACATTCGAATTGACGAATAAGTGTAATTATAGCGCAAAAGTTCAACATAATTATTTGCGTTTTTTATGAAAAACTTTGAACGCGTTTTTCTCAAAACCACGTTTTCTGTGTTGGTGGCAGTCCCACAAGGCGCAAAAAATGAGCAATCGCTATGAAACTTTTTTGTCATGTTCTCAGAAGGTGTCCACACAAAGTACACTGCAAACATCAAAAAATGTTGAAAATTGTTTGGTTAAAAAAATAATTAGTAGCAAAAAAAAGTGAAAAAATAATTTTTTTTTCAAAATCTCATAACTCCCTCATTTTTCATTTTTTTCTCCATTCTAGTCTACTTTGTGCGCTATAATGTATAGATTAAGAAAATATTTTGATGTTTTGTTTCAGATTTTTTCTACGGCGGATCGATCTTCCAACAGTTTATGTAACGACCCAACAAATTTTGTAGTACTACAATAAACATGAACAAACAATTGTGGAAAATTTCAACTTCATTAAATCAATATGAACTTAAGACCTTCCAAAATTTAATCGTTCAAAATATACAATTTTGAAACAGAAAGATTTTGAACTTCGAAATTTGTGTTGCTTTGGAAAATTTCAGTCATAAATTAATAAAATAATCACGCAAATACAAGTTTCCCATTCTCCACACTTAACATAAAATTATTGCTCGAATTTAAAAAAATGTAATTCATCATTTTCAAATGTATATTTATATATTATATGTCTATATAATTTTCAAATTTATATTTTCTAAGAAAAATACTTTCATCATCGACATCTAAGATATAAGGATCTTTCAATTGCAAACCTGTTATAATGGAAAAATCACAATTTGGAAATTCAATCTTCGAAGTCTCTACAATTATTCAATACTTTTCAAATTTTCCAATCTAAAATATTCTTGACCACTTAAGTTTAACAAATAAAGAAAAAGAATTTATGCTCTAAAACCATAAAAATGTAAAGCCTAAGCCTTTAGGTTTTTAAATTAGAAGTATTCATGAATTGTGGTTCTAAATTAAAATCATTCAAACTGAGACGAATATTGTAAACAAAAATGTTCCCGCCAAGCGCGTCTGTCGGCTCTCGCGTTCGAAGATATACAGGGTGGACATGCTGGGGCTTACCAAAATGTATGCAAACCCCCATACACACCCATAAGAATAGCATTGGCGTGTAAGACGTGTTGCATCCTTTTTGGTAAGCCCCAGCGTGTCCACCCTGTGCATATACTTCTCTCGCTCTATGCTCTAAGATACTTTTTTGTTCCACGCTTCTCGCCCTGTTTAGTTTATAATGTAATGTGTATACAGAATCTTACTTACAAATATTACAAAACTGTTAAAACCTCTACTTTTAAGAGATTTTTGTATTTTTTTATTTCAGATTAAAAGGAAAACTAATTTACTGAAGGTTCTTTATCGACTATTTATTCTTCAATAAATTATATGATTTCATTTATGTATTTGTACGTATGTGATACTGGGGTGGTCCACACATTTGACGTTCAGATAAAGGGCATGTCCTTCTTGCCCCCGAAACAAATTCCTGCCAAGTTAGAGCCAAACTGGTCCATATTAGGACAAGCCGCAAAGGCATAGAAAATCTCATAAGATTCAATTTGGAAATTTTTTTTTCTAATAAATGAGATTGACGTTTCTGGGCTTAAACTTAGCTAGTGGGAGATCATTAGAATTTGTTGGAGAGGCTCTAACGAATAATTTTCTCTAACTTGGTTTGAAATTGTTTGCCCCCCCCCCCTTATTGAGTCCCAAAAATACACCAGAAAACTAAAAATAACAATTTTGCACAAAATTAAAGCATATACGCTCCCCTCACAGCGTCGGATATCCCGCAAGCCGGAAATTTGGATATTCCAGAGATAACCTCAGGATATCCAGGGTAACCCTGGGACGTTTACGGGATATTCAAATGTCCCAAGTAGGATATAGAAAATTAATATATAGCCTACTTGGGAAATTTGGATATCCCGTAAACGTCCCAGGATTACCCTGGATATCCTGGGGTTATCTCTGGGATATTCAAATTTCCGGTTTGCGGAATATCCGACGGGTTATCTCTGGGATATCCTTGGGACAACCTGGGAGATAAATGGAATCAAATGGGATATCCCGGTATATCCTATTGCTGTGAGGGTCTTTTTTTCGTTCTTTACCATACCTTATTTTCATTCTACAAGTCTTTTTACGCTTGATCGGACAATTAGTCATCGATAGGAAAAATGATCTTTGTTTCAAGAATTTAACAATGGCTTAAGTAATTATTATTTACTTGTAATTTTCTTCTGAAAGAGAGTTAGAAAACTCTTAGTTTTTCATATTTGCTTGACTTTGTCCCTTATTATGAAACATCTACGTCACTTTTCGACCGCAATAACTGTGCCGTGGAACTCGACTCCGAATGAGTCACAAATGATGAATGATTTCTATCGCGGATTGCACTCGGTTGGGTGACCGTCTGCGATGTACGATCAGGTTGTGTAGCCGAGCGGGAGGTTTGACGTCGCGGGTTATGTACGCTCGATGATCTGTACGATCGAATGGCTACTTTCAAACTCAAAAGTCGGAAAACCAGCTGAACTCGGGAATATGGTTTTCTGCATTTTTCCTCTCCCGTGCCAGGAAAATACGGAGACTGGAGGTGATTAACTTCAGACAGCGATTTTAAGCCAGTCTTAATAAAGAAAATTTTTCACAAGCTCATACCCAGCGTAGTGGAGTCGTTCGTTGGTTACCCTAAACTCTAAAGGACTTAAATGATACTTTAGCAGCGTGAGGAGGAGGCTTCGGTTTCACTGGGGGTTTTAAAAATAAAGATCAAGTACAAGTGGTTATACCGAAGTTCTACGAGACTTAAATGAACCAGCCTAGTTTCAATAATCTAGGTCACTTTGATACTAATACCTCATTATGTAACAAATTTGTATTTGTTCAAATATTTTGATGTTCAAACAATTTTGTCCCGAAATCAATGTTTTAAACAGATTCTTTTCTGTAATTAGAGCGATAATTTGTCATTATTAAGTGTAACATTTTTTTGAAATCATTATCCAATGGTTAACTAGTTTATGAAAGATTGGAGAAGAAGAAAATTGTACATTTTGATGAAATGTGATAAAAATATGATTTTTTTTCTAAATTTGGTTATGTGTGTCATTTATACTTGAATGAATAAAAGTTATACAAATTCTTAAAATAGTTAATATATGTTTAAACAGT
>NC_046658.1:68211145-68237927 GCF_010883055.1 Belonocnema kinseyi
ATAAAATCTTACTGAAAAAATAAAGGTTTTTCATGACCAATGTAAAAAAATTCTTAAAATAAATATTAATTATATAAAGAATTAGTATAAATGTAGATATTCAATCATAAGATACACATATAATCAAACTTATAAAAAAACAGATTATTTTGCTGCATTTCTATAAAAATTTACAGTTAATCTTAAATAAATTGTTTAAACAATTATATATTTATTTAAACAAAAAATTGTGCTCTTAACAATGGCAAGTTACCGCATTAATTACAAAAAATGATAATTTTTAAACATTTATTCCAGAAAAAATGGTTCAAACCAAAAATAATTATTTAAACAAATTAAAATTTTTTAACAATTAAAATTTAGTTTAAAATACTTAAAAACATTTGAATTGTCAAATAAAAAGCATTTACGACATAAAGGAGAAAACCAGACCTCATATTTGTGAATAACGTGAATCCTTTTTTCGGCACGTATTACTTTTACCGATTCGGCTCAAACTTGGAGAATTTTGAATATTGAATAACATTTTTTATGGTTACAACAAAAACTACAAACCTCTTGACAAAAAATGGTTTCAATCAATACGTTGATCAAGAATTGCTAGTTGATGAAATTGTCTTTTTTGGCCTTAAAACGTATGCCAAAGCACAATCTAATTCCATAATTTTTTTGAAATTTTGTTTTAAGTCTTCTCATGGGGATACGGATGTAAAAACAGAAAAAGAATATTGATTGAAACAATGCAATATGAAATATGTTGAACTTCAAATACGTCTAAATCAAAAAACACAAATACCAGTTTTATATTGATCATAAAATATTAAATAGAAATAAAAATTGAAACTCTCGTGTAAAATTTTCAAATTAGTTATCTGCAAATCGACAAGAAAGTACAGGACAATAATGAACCATTGCTAAGTTTGCCAATTATAATTAAACTCGCCAGCCTTAATCTCTTTCATACTTTTCTGAATATTTAGGACTATTAAATTAACCCCTTCCTTCCTTGTATCATTATTTCGAATTTTTTTCAGTGAAAGCGTAGCTCGGTTTGCGTGTTTCTAATTATATGCTATTAGGCTATTACAAAAGAGTCGGGAAAGTTAATGAAGCCTGCAAAGTATCGACACTGAGTACATGCTCTCTGCAATTGAATCGTTGGTTGAAAATAATGAAAGGGCTGAAATAGACTTCCCCTGTCCATATTTAAATGCATTTTTATTTAAGTCCGACAATTTGTAGAGGCAGCATAATTTAAAATTTTCCATATAACCACCAGTTCTTACTCCTTGTTCATCATCATGATTGTGTCCGCCTTTGCTTTTTCGGCCCTTTCTTTTTTCAACATTTGAAGCTTATCTTTCTTCCTTTTCACTAACTTGTCATGAGTTCTTTTCATTTCAAGAATTTCTTTCATTTCCTCCTTATCTTCTTCCTAAAATAAAATACATCATTATATCTATGACAATATTAGGATTTAATAATTTTTAAGTGAATGAGAGAATGATAAATACTCTGAATGAAAATATACACAATATTGTACGACAAAGGAAATGGAGGATATAATTTTTCTAATGGTATATTAAATAATATTTTTGAAAAAAAGATAAATCTGTCATGACAATGTCTGAGTCGTAACCGTTATATTTAAATCCTTTTTTTAAATTAAAAATTCAGTTTGTTACATTGAAAATACTCACCGACTGATTTAGCCTTAACACTAAAGCTCTTCGTCCGTCGGACATTGGTTGTGAATAATCCATTAATTTTTTTAATCTCTCTGCGGGACTGACTCCTCTCTCGACTACCAACACGATTCTGGCCCACTACAATGTAGAAGGAAAATTTCAGTTTCAAAAACTTTACTACTTTTGGATGTAACCGTTTTTAAAAATCTATCTTTAGTTTAATCAGTAATACAAAAGATTCCAATAAGATTAATATTTCGTTTTAGAATATTAAAACTTTGTTTAGAAAAAACCGCTTTTTATGGATTTATAATAATTTCAATGGTTTATTTGATAAACTTCTAGTATATGGATTTTTAATATTACCTGTCTTTGCCATTCATTTCTTGTTTCTGCAATTTTTTGATAAGTATTTCCCATCATGGCAATCAGCATGTTGACTAATAGGATTGCAACAATTGCCATATACAAAACGAAAAGCATCTGCAATGAAGTAATTTAGAATTTGAAATTTGATTGAAGAGGATATCAAATTAAGACGGGGCACGAAACTTTAATGCGAATTCGGATAGGATTTTTTGCGAGAAAAACGAATCTTTAAATCCGTATCTCAAATATTATTTGATATTTTAATTTTTTATGTTGCAATCACGTGAGGTGAGGTCCAACCACATGGGGAGAGGTAAAATTAGAATGTGAGAGGCGGCGTGACAAAATTATCATTAATGACTGATTGGTGTAATTTATAATTCTGGGGGGGGGGGTAAATTATTACCAAACTTTCGTGATATTGATTTTTGAAATTTTCAAATTCGTTTTCCCCAAACAAATTCTGTCGGAAGCCATATGAAAAATTTTTCGCCTTGGATATTGTAATCTATCTCATATTTTAGATTGAAAAGTAAAAAGTTTTTAAGTTTCAATAATTTAAATTGGAAAGTTTTAAATTTTAAGAAGTCCTGATTTTAAAGCTTCAAATTCAAATAAATAATTAAATAATGCAAATAAATGTTTAAAAAGAGGAACCTATACCCTTAGAATTTTTTCAGATTTATACTCCTCACAGTAATGGGTAATTATCAAACTTGTAATATGCTAAAGTAACAAGATGCTCGTATCTACGGAACGCGATGCGAGAGTCTTTCAACTCTCGGTTAGATCAGGCGGTAGCGGACCGTGTTTGTGACCGAAAAGTCCGGGCTCGATTCCTTCTGCCGGCCTTTTTTGTCAATTTTTTTTGCAATTCAATATTAAATTTATTTCAATCAAACAAAAATTTGTATTTCTTTTCATTCATTTTCATTCATTAACTTTATTTGTTTCTTTTAACTTTTACCACTTTAACTCCTGAAAAGGTTTTTAAATTGAAATTCTCATTTTCCTTCATTCAGTTAAAAACTTATATTGTTGTTATTATTGTTTGCACACAAGATAACAATGAGATATATAAGAAATATTATAATAAAAATGAGATAAATATTCAAATAGAAATAAATATTTAATAAAAGTGATACAACAATAAAATACAGATAAGAGACATTTTCAATTATTATAATAATATTTGTATTTTTAAATTAGAGTAATGAGTGATTTAAAAAAAAATTGCATTAGGAATTAGAATTTTTCAAGGATGTTTCGGCACTGACTATCCTTCAAATATTAACTTTGGAAGCGATAAAATTTTAAGAAAAAATACAATAACAAAATTTGAGTGAAAATCAAAATGCTTAGAAAATTGAGGCAGCAGGAATTGAGCCCGGAATTTTCCGTTACAAACTCGGACTGCCCATGCTTGATTTAGCCAGGAGTTGAAAGACTCTTGCATCGCGGTCCATATATAACGTGCATAGATTTTTTCAAACCCGTTTTTTTTTAGAATTATCGAAAAGCGCGTCTTATCACTTTAGAATATTACAAGGTTGGCAATGACTTATTACAGGGAGGAGTATCAATCACCTTATAAGAATCGAAATTTATTAAAAAATTGTAGATTTCAAAATTAAAAAAGTCTGATGTAAAAAACTTTACAATTAATCGCTATGTTTTGTTTTTTATTTTTCAAAATTTGTAAAGAGTTTAAATTTGTGTGTACTATTATTCAAATTTAATTAAATGAGTCTGTGTATGATGATGCATAATTTAATATTAAACAATTGTTGAAAAGAAAATTTCTGAATTGCACAAAATATTACCTTAGCCTCCATTTCATGCTCTGTTCTTTCATAAGCCACATAATAATCACCAAAATTCGTCATGCTCATTAAAAACATTGCCATTATGCTTTCCATTGGCGATGGCATTGGGTTTGTAACCGAATCATCTACACCTTCCGGTGTATTTGGATTGTCAAAGGATAAAAATATTATATAATAAGCTGTAAAGAAAATTCTTTATATTTATCAACGTCTTTCGTATAATAGAACTGAATTTATAATGAGGATTCAAAATACTAATATCGAGAACTGCAATGCAGACAAATTTAAAGTTTCACTTTTATTTTTGAATAATAAACTCAACTCCTGATATAAGAACCCTGAGTTTACGAAATTCGTAGAATTAAAGTCTTTAGCATTTTTGTAATGCGGGGACCATGCTACCGAAAAAGAGGTGGTTCTCAGGCAAGCGTGACAAACACCATGAGGGCAGTTAGTTGCATCGCGTTAGTTCCATCAGATTGCACCATGCATCCAAATAAAAAAAAATGTTTCACAAGGCTCTGCCTGTTTATATTTAGATTCTCCGGATTTAGGATCAATGCCACTGCAAGCCATGCCTGAAACCGTTCTTATATCAGGAGTTGGGTGTATATTATAAATTACCTTGCGAAAAGCCCATAACGAAGACAAGATATATTGAGACAAATCTCAGTAAATCTCCCATAATCATTCTATAAATCATCACCACGAAAGGACCTACAGTTTTGAATCCTCTGCAGAAAAATAGAAAATATGGGGCTGTTGTCAGCATGACAACGACAGCAAGCATGTCCTCAACTTCGTCCTCACAAGCAATCCTCAAAAATGGAAATGAGAGTAAAATACAGCAAGAGAAAAGAAACATCACTCGAGAGGGAGCCGTCATCTAAAAATTCAAAAAAAAATTCATCTTTTCCGTTATTTTTCACCCAGAAATGTTCATTCAAAGTCTGAAGATTTTCAGAAGAATCGAATTAACACGTCTGCAAATTGAAAGATATTCAATTTTTAGCCAAGGTAATCTCTGCTTAGCAAAGTTGCTAGGCAATAGTAATCAGTTAAAAATTTATGGTTTTTTTTTAATTTCAAATAAAGGTTTGAAAATTTATCTTACAAGATTTTCGATGAACATATTGAGACCGAGAAATCTAGCTTCTCTAAGAGCAGCAGCTATGTAGAGGATTGCTCCTATTTCCATACAAATTTCGGCTGTCAAACGAATTTTTGCCGTTGAACTCGTAATCTGCATAAGTCGACATTCCTCTGCAAGATCTTCCCACCTAGAAATACTTGTATTATTATTTCTATTATTTATTTCAGAAATTATTATCGGTTCTTGATGCTTGAATTTGAAAACATGAACTGTCGCCATCTAGAGGAAAACACTAGAAATTCAAGAACAGTAGGTATTGAAGGGAAATCAATTTAAAAAATGAGTTGAATCTTAAATTTTAGAAGGCAATAAAATGTAAAATAAAGTAATAAGTTATTGTAAATTTACAATTGATAAGATTTGATACCCTATTTAATAATTTATAGAAGAAATTATTCTATTTAATATTGTGTTTCCAAAGTCTCTTTCGAAGAATAATTTTATTATAGCACTCTTTTGAATCTTTCCAAATTTGGCTTCAAAATTTCATACTTACAATCTCTGCAAATTAAAAAAATTCGAAATTAAGATAGTTACTTTAGATTCTTATGCTTAAAATTTGAATTCTCGTCAATTCAAAGATTCGAATTTTCAAAGTGTATGACAATTTATGAACTCCTATTTTATATTATCAACTTCATTTCGAAAATAGTTTTAAACTTTCAGATTTAAAATTTTTAATATGCCAAACTTTATATCTTCTGAAATGGCTGTTAGTGGATTTAATTTTTAAATTAAAATTTTCTACAAAATAGTTTAATTTTCAACCCGAAAATATGATTTTTCAAACTAAAATTATGAATCTTGGATTCCATTCTTCGGCTCCTACTTTGAGCGCGCCTAGGGCGCGCGACTGTTTGTTCTCGCGCTTCGCGCTCAATAATATATTTATCTCGCGCTCCGCGCTCGGTCTTTGCATTACCCTCCACATTTGTGCACAGACCATAATGCGAAATTTTCTACATTCTATGTTAAAAACTATTATATCAAATGCCTATTACAATTTTTCTTGTGTGTACCTTGGGCTGGTACTGCTCATTTTACAATTTGTTATTAAAGAAGGTTCTCAAAGTACCTACGACCTTGACGATTACATTCTCATTGCGATAATCGCGCTTCGCGCTCAACAATTAGGTTATACAGGCTCTAATTTTTTTAATTTTGGGCTAATCACAAAATTCAGCTCGAATAGTTTTGAAATATATTTGGTATCTAGTGAAAATTTTGAATGAGATTTTTGGATCTATGGAAAAAATAATTTTTTATATTTTTTGAAAATTTTCAAATTTTTGAAAAGTATATAACTTTTCCAATTTTCATAAAAATAAAAAATTTTATTTAGGTAATTTGCACGTCTTTCACCCATCTATAAGAAACTTCGACAAAAATGTTTAAAATTCTAAAAAAAAAATTTCAAAATTTTGAAATTGCTCCCAATTTTTTAATTTTGGTTCGAAATATCTGATTAACGAACTTAGCCTTCATTTTGGGTACCTTCAGAAGTGTATCAAATGCGGACTAGATTGGAAAAATCCTTCAAAAGTTAGCGT
The DNA here is from genome assembly GCF_010883055.1 of Belonocnema kinseyi. Lineage (NCBI taxonomy): Eukaryota > Metazoa > Arthropoda > Insecta > Hymenoptera > Cynipidae > Belonocnema > Belonocnema kinseyi. Next base: position 68,217,732 of record NC_046658.1, read on the forward strand.
GGCTACAACATTCAGGTAACCATACATACAGACATACAGCAGACACCGGTGAAATTTTATGATTTTCGGATTCTGTGAGTGCCGAAACGTAAAGATTCGTTAAAAACCAGAGATCGAAAATTTGGACGATTAAATTACATTCTCAGGAATGAGAATGTAAAAAGTTTAATCTTATACAAGTAATTCATGAATCAACCAAAGAAGACGAATTTTACTTTAAAAATATGGTTGTATTATCAACCTAAGAGATGAGTTTTTAACTACAATTTTGAATTTTGAAGATTAATTTTCTATAACCTAGACTTTTTTTAATACTTGCAAATTAAAAACTTTCAAATAAGAAATAAATTTATTTTTTCATCTTTTAATTATCTTTTACACCACTTTTTCTAAATATTTCGGCCTTGGAGTAAAAGGAGAAAATACAATTCCTTCCGTCATTTTGAAACCATTTGAAACCCCTTTTTTTAGATAAGAATTAGTTACCAGTCATCATCATCTCCGTCACAACCATCACCAGTGCACAATTTCGTCACATTTAATTCCTCTTTACTAGAGGTGGTATCAGAAAAATAATTAGGTGTCGTGAAATTCTGATTGCTAATAAATCCAGAATTTTTGCCACTGCCCAGTATTGCGGATTCTATTGCCCCAAAAGATGGATCATAACGTCAACTTCTCAAAATGTCTTTAAGAATAGCCGTAATCTCAGAATTAATTTTAAGTGTGACTCTCTCAGCTGAAGAAGGAGTAGCATTAAGCGAAGAATTCATACTAAATAGTAAATGCTCTGCTAAATTCTTTGTAATTATCGAAGAAAGTTGTGAAGCTCCCCAGGAATCAATTAAAGCAGTTGTAGAGCGATCAGTTGCATTCAAACTTGGGCTAATTGTTGTTTCTGATCCCTGATTATCCTTTAAAAATGGTCCAGGTCGGAGAGTGAAGCTAATGAGAGATAAAATAAAGTAGAAACAGAAGAGGAAGAACTGTCGATAGAATCTGAAAATTTGCGATAAAATACTGTTAAATAGACAATATTTTCAGCACATTAGAAAAGTAGAATACTTTATTTTGAAATTGAAATCAATACCTAGATTTTACAAAAGTGTTCCATTTTGCATTTAGAAGATCAACTAGAACTCCATCCATCAGTTCCAGATGTTCGTCTTTATCCTGAAAAATGTGTGTCCCTCGTAAATAAATTTTTAATTCTTAAAGAATGTAAAAATAATAATATATAAAATAAACATAATATCTAACTAAATTTCTTTTTTTAATCTCCGGAGATAGTGAATCCATGAAGAATTCAACCAACACTTTCAAAGACAGTTTCTTTTAGAAATTTAAAATTTATTAAAATTGTAAATATTAATCAGTGAAGCAATTATCTAAATAATAGTGTTACGAATCTGTGAAAAAAATTACGCCGCGAATGTACTGGGACTCGAACCCAGGTTTCTCAATTGCCGATCACGTGTACTAGCACTAAAGTGGCTAAAGGCATTGAGAAGCTTCGGTTTGAATCCCAGTGAAGTCGCGGAGTGAATTTTTTTGATGCGCTTGTAACAATATTATTTATTACATATATGGCTTACGGATTAATTATACAACTTTAATTAACTTTAAAATTATTTTTTTGAAACTTGTCTGGAAGTGTCGATTTAATTGCTAATGAATTCGAACCCGAAATAATTAGATATGCAATTTGTGATATTGAAAGCTTACACCAAAGACGACCAGATTTAAGGCAGAATTGTTGCTAATTTTCCCAGTGTTAACGTCAATTGTATCGACTTGGGAAAGAGGATAAGCAGCACAGGTAATGCTGCCAATTTGCCAATAAATTTCTCTCTCGATATTGAGAATATGGAAGAACATCTCGATCCTTGCCAATTTGGCTGATAATGTCAAAGGCGTTAAATGCTGATTATTCCTTACAGAAAGTGAAGCACCTACTTCATAAGCCATATCGAAAGTTGCCTGGAAATAGAATGTTTTTTTCTATCATCATTTCTTATATTTTTGTAATACTTGAATCTTTTAAATATTTGAGTGACTTAAGAAAATAGATAAAATTCTGTAAATCGATATTTTATTTTACTTTTTGATAATAAATTTTCTTTCCTACAAGTTACCTGCTTTTGGTAAATTACAAGCATATGAAGCACTGTATTTCCATTTGTGTCTTGTTTGTCAGGATCTGCGCCTCTGGCTAACATCAATCGATAACATTCTTCTTGGCCCAAACAGGCAGCAAAACTCAGTGGGTATTCACCCCAATAAACGTATCTGAAAATGTGAAAAAAATTTAAAAATATTATTCATGACCACATTCCTAAATATTACTAATTTTTTTTAAGTTTAAAAACAAAAATTTCTATTCTCGGAATCCATTTGGTCAAATTGATTTGTAGAAATTTCCTTAATTCATTAAGTCTTCAGAAACTTCATAAAAACTATAAAAATTCAACATAGGAAAATTATTAAGGGGTCGTGAAAAGACTACGTCACCCTATTTTGAACACTTTTTTTACACCTCTCCCCTTCTTTGTCACAGATTATCACACAATGCTTGACCCCCTCAGAAAAATAAAACCCAATAACATAGTTGAATTTGCAACCAAAAAAGATTATTTTTAACCAAATAATTGAATTTTTAAGCCAAAAGGACGCATTTTTTAGTAGGGAGTTAAATTTCAAGCCAAGGAAGATGAATTATCAGCCAGGGGCCATTCATAAAATACGTGATACGTTTTAATATAATATATGATACAGTTAAATTTAAACACCCGTGAACGTATCAAGTATTTTGTGAATAAACCCTCAAGAACTTTTCAATCTAAACAATATGAATTTTAAATCTAAAAAAAATTCAACAACTCAAACAAGAAGACTTCTTAACAAAATAGTTGAATTTTGGACTATATAATTAAATTTTTAACAAAAAAGTTGAATTTCTAACCTCATAGTTGAGTTTTCAACCCAGAAATTGGATGATTTTACAAAAAAAAATAGTTTAACCAAATAGTGTAATTTTGAACCTACAAAGATGAATTTTCAAGTATATTTTCGAACTTCCAAAAAAGAAAGATTAAACTTCAACCAAAAAAACACTTGTATTTTCCACCGAAAACTTGGATTTTCAATTAAAAAGATGAATTTTCAATCCAAAAAAATTAATTTTCATCGATGAATTTAATAGCCGACATTTCGACTAAAAAAGAGATTTCAAATTTGAATAAAAAATAGTCTTATTGAACCAAAAAGATCAATTCTAAAAAAAAATGTACTAGTCAATATTGCAACCTAAAGGAATAATTTTTAACCCAGCAGCTGTATTCTGAACCAAAGATATTAAAGAAGACTTTCCAATTAAAATTAATGATCATTCAACGAAAAAACAGGTATTCCTAAAAAATATTCTTAAGATGTGAATTATACATTTCGGCGCCTTACTTGTAAAATAAAATCACCACTTAAAATATTGTCAAGCATTTCAGAAAACTGTTATTCACAGTTATATTTTTCATTTGTGATGTGACAGTCTGCGTTAACTCCCCCTCTTGCTCATACTTCACAAATAGTCACGACCCCCCCCCCCCCCCCCCCCCCCCCCTAAAAGTGTAAAGAACTTTTGGAACGTCCCTTAAGTCAATTCTTAAAGTAGGAGAGACCTTCCTACATTGGATAATGCAACGTACAGTTGATAATCATTAAAAGCACAAATATAATAAAAATAATTAATTTTAATTGTAATTTATGAACACGATTAGTGTCTTAACTACTAATTAAACTAAATTATTAATTTACATATATTAATATTTTTAATCAATTATTAGCCACTGTAGGTTACATTAATGGCTGTAGAGAACGTATTCTGCTATGCTAAAATTGTAAAATTATTCCTAAATTACATTAAATAAAAATTGAATTACCCATCGTAATTAGTTTCTGGTGCAACGCTAACCCACTCGTGTTCCACACTATCGTATCGGGAAGCTTTTTGATCTTCAGGACACATAAAATTTCCAAAACATCGTTCGTGAACATCAGCCCCACTATCAAGAAGAAATTTCACCATTGCTGGATCCTCATTCACTATAGCAATATGCAATACATTTTCTCCTATGATAGAAAAAATTCGAAAAGAAAAGTAGTCAAAAAGAGAATAAATATTCCATTTTCACATTTAATTTGAACAGGTGATTTTAATATTAAATCATTCTTTTTTAATTCTGAGCAAGTTTGTTTTCTGAATATTTTTTTTTAAATAGAATTTTATAAAATATCAGACAGTTTTTTACCGTAATATTCGTCACTAATATAAATATCGTTTATAAGATTCGGGTAGAAGCGTAAAAGACGTTTTGCCAAATCGGCATGAATGGCAGTTGCATTCAGCATACATAAATGTAAAATAGTTTCACCCACTGCTCCTCTCTCACTTAAACACCAACAAACCAATCTATATTTGCTTTTATCTATAATTAAATAGAAAATTACTTTTATACAATTTTATAAAATTAGAATTCGTGAAGGTAATTTTTTCAATGCTGAATTAAAATGATAATTGCAAGAGAAGCATTGATAATAATAAATAAATAATTTTAGCTGTAAGAAATTAATTAATGGATGGAATTAATATGAATTATACTCGCCAATGTTATTTTCATCAGGATCCTCATCTCCCATATCTTTGTCTACATCATAATCAGCAGCATTTTCCATGGCCTTTAAAACCGGAAGCTGCGATTAAAGTAAAATATTAAAATTTGTAAAAAGAAATAACAAGAGTTAACTTTATTTTGGAGAAATATATTTAGAAATGAAATCGTAATAAATTTAACATCCATGCCATTTTATGTTTGGGCCGATCCTTGTTTCGAAGCAAAACTAATTTATCGATAGGAATCCACTTTCCCTTTCCTTTATTATATAAAAAAGGTTCCACTTTTGTTCGCATTGCATGATCCAACTCAGCAAATTGTTTTGTTTGAGTAGCTCTCTTCATCATGTCCACTAACAATCCACCCCCTCAAAAAGAAAACAATGATCTATTTCTAATCTAATTTATCGTTTTTCATCATTTTTATTTCCATGATATGTAATTTACATTGAATATAAACTAAATTCTATAAATTTGTCGAATTAGATATATTTATATTTACAAACAAGTTGAACATAGGTTTGTTTTTGTTGTTTTTATAATTATGAGTTACCTTTTAGATCGACTAATTTATAAAGCAAAATTGAAGAAGTATCTGTTTGTTTTTTGACACCACTAGTAACATTACTCTCAGTATTTCCCATTTTTGAAAAAAATGTACTGTGTTCTTAAAAAAAAGTGAAAGTTCTATGATACTGTTAGTCACGTTACTAGAATACATTACAATAACTATAATAACTGCAACTTTATCGTTACCATGGTTTTGTTTACAGCACCGTGGCTTTCATTCAGTCACCCACGCAATCAGAAAAAATTTGAAATTATTCAGCATTAATACTAACATTTTTGAGTAAATAAATAAATTTCTGCAATTTTTCTAATTTTTTGCAACTTTTTGCAATGTTTATAAACTGTTTTCAATGAAAAAAAATTATCCCTCTATTTTCCAAAATAATTTTTTTTGTCGATTCAGGAATTCAATAGCTAGAAACAAAATTATTTTTTTGTGAAACTGAAATTTTTATTTTTTATCATCGTTCAAACATCCCAGGCTTCAATTAAACACATGCCTTGATTGCATATTTTTATTTAGTTTCTATTACATTAACATTTTGACTTTTGAGGACGTTTTTGTCTCTCCTGAAAATCATCAAAATAGCTTTTATGCTCTGATGCAGGGCTACCCTTAAATTTTATTATCTTTCAGGTTGTCAAAAATATAATATTTATCAACTTTCACTTTAGCATTCGAATTAAGAAACAGATACGGAAATGATGTATAAAAGGCAATTTTTCGTCAAAAACTTATTGTCAGTAGCAAAAGCTAGACCATGGTATACAAATTTTTATTATTATTGGTAGTTTTATGGCCTCATGCAAGGAATATTTCATTAAAGATGCTCAATCAAATCCAATAATCCTGCTACAATTAATCATTTACACGATACTGTCAATGCAGATTAAGATTTCTAGTATTATAAACAAGACTTAATTTGGGTCAAAGCCTGTTTCAATAATCATTGACATTTGATTGTTTTCTAGCACGTTTCAATTCTCTTTTAGATTTCAGAAGAAAGGTAAGTAGCATCAAATTTGATTTCTGAACTAGTTTTTGAGACAATTCAAATTTCACTAAATTTTTCAGAGATTTTCTTTGTTTTAATTTTATGAAATATTAGATCTCTTGTTAGGTAAATTATTTTCTATATATAACAATTTTTTTTCTTGTAGTTATAAAATGGAACTTGAAATAACATTAACAATAATAATGTCCCTTTTAAGTATTATATTTACTTTCGATAATAAATCCGATTCACCAGCAAATGCATTTGTGAATTTATTATCCGAAACTGGTAAGTAAAATTGTTCAATTTCAAGTTCTAAAAGAACATTATTTATGCAGCCTCATTTTATCTTTTAGTTACAAATCTTTAGCAATTTAAGTTTCACTCAATTGTAGAAGAAAATGGATAATTTTCTATAAATCAATATTTGAAGAAGTTATTTTGAAATTCTGTACAAAATTAAATCACAATTTTATTTGCTTTTATTTTATTCACTTATTCGGTATAGAAAAATTTGTTTTCATCGGAGAAAATTTATAAGCATAGATGATATCGGAACCATGTTTTGTCCTTTTTAACTAATAGACCAAATGTAATTAAAATGAGATGAGCTTACAAAACATAAAATATAATACAAATATTAATCGTACTATAACTGGAAAATTCTTGCTCTGTTGTCCCCTGCATTCAGAACTAAATAACGTACAAGCCAATATCTCATTCTTGCAGAATATGTCAAATTATAGGAAACAAGCAATATTATGCACGCGCAATATTATTATGATTTCAACTTTAAATTATACAGATTAATCAATTAAAAAGAAACTGAGTGCCAAAAATTAGAAATGTTCACTTTGGAACATTACTGAAATTAAAATAATTCTATTTTGAATACCGAGTTCTTGCATGGTTTTATATTTACCGAAATTTTTTTCAGATTAATTTAAAAAGAGGCTTAGTAAATTTGAAAGCTAATTTTAAAATATTTCGTTATTCATACTTTTTCAAACAATTTTAATTGTTTTTCCATATTGAATCTTTAAAACTTGAAAGATTTAAGTTTTTAATTTTTAAACTATAAATGTGACATTATACCATTTTTCAACAATTAAAAAAAATTAATTATAAATGTTCTAAATTTGGAAATGGTCGATTTTTAATCTGTACAATTGAATAATTTTAAATTTTAAATTCTTAGTATAGTTAAAAGTTCAACAGTTGAATTTTGTCGAAAATTTATTTTTTAAATATTCCTCTGCTGAGTTTTCAACTGTTGAATATTGTAAAAAATTCGTCTGTTGATAATTCAACTGTTCACTTTTGTGGACAATTCATCTCTGGTTGATTTAACTGCTGAATTTTAAATACTTAAATTTTCAACCAAGTAGATTAATTTTCTATACATAAAAAAAAAGAATTTTCAACGAAATAGATGAATGTTCTACAAAATATTTAAATTATCAACTAAAAAGGGATATATTTTCATTCGAAATTGGAATAGTTAAATTTTTCAGTAAAAGCAATTAATTTTCGACAAAAAGCGGATTTTCAGCATTGATTTTCGTGATTTTTTCAACTACAAAATACAATTATATTCAAACGATACAGTTTTAAAGTATTCAAATACGAAACCAGACCATTTTTCAATGTTTTGATATAAAATTATTCCGCTTTAAATGCTTTCAATTCAAAGTTGTTTAATTTACAGTTTCGAAATATTTAAAATAATTATAATATTTTAAATAATTTTGATTTTTTTATATAATAAACTAGAAAGGTTCAAGATTCCACTCATGCTTAAAATTAAAAAATTGTGATTGTGATATATTTCAGAAATTTAATTATATTTTCTGCTGAAACCACTAAAACTAACATCAGAAGAAGCTTCTTCTTTTCAACAAAATTAGTTTCCAAATATTAATTTTATCTTCTTATAGAATTTCGAAGATTCAAAATTATTCCCAAAGAATTTCATATGCAGGGTGTCACAAAGGATGAACCTGACCTCCTTGGAAAAATATCTTACCTGAGGAAATATTCAGCCATCCCGGGACTTTTGTGACACCCTGTGTATGGAATTCTTCTAGAATAATCTTGAAGTAACTTTTAACGATGAATTCAATGGTGACCTTCATTTAGATCTTGACGATGACCTTCACGATTTTTACAAGGTCAAATTTAACAAATGGAAACCCCCTTTTTTACATTAGCAATCGATAGTTAAAATCACAGTTGCATTGTAAACTTAAAGTTCACTCTAAGGTCATTTAACTTGGACCTACGACCCGAGTACACATTCGAATGTAAAATGTACAACTCTATCTATTGTCGAGGTAAAAAAGGGGTTTTCCATTTTTTAAGTTGACCTTGAAAAAACTTTGAAGTTCACTATAGGTCATTATAACTAAAACAAATTCTGCATACCTCTGGTAATAGAAGATTTTCAAATTTATTTCGTAATCAGTAAAGTTAATAACGTCAACATGGCGCATTCAGCAGAAACCTTAAGCATGACCTTGACGATGACCTTCAAGGTAATTTAAAAGTCAATTTTTTTCATTGGAAACCCTCTTTTTACATTGGCAATCGATAGAGCTGTACATTTTACTTTCGAATATGTACTCAGGTCGTCGGTCCAAGTTGACCTTGACCCAGAGATATACAGACCATGTTTAAGTTTAAATGATCTTAGGGTGACCTTCAAGGTTACAATGTACGTATGACCTGAGCACATATCTAAACGTAAAATTTTCCGCTCTACCTATTGCTGATGTACAAAATGGAGGTTTCAATTATTTTTACTTTGAAAAAACGTTGAAGGTCATCGCCAAGATCGAAATAAAGGTCACCATTGAATTCCTCGTTGAAAGTTACTTCAAAAATGACCTTGACCACCCTGAAAAATATCTTTACGCAATTTCAGTCATCATTTCTTGCTCAAATTTCTCGAAACTGGTTGAGAGCATTTTTAAGGCCAATTTTTTGTTTATTTCGATAAAACATAAAAATATCTTGAAAGTGCTATCATCGTTTTTTTAATCACCCTGCTGAATTTACAACATGTGTAAAATTTGTTATCTTACTTAGTAATAAGTTTATCCTATAAAATTAAAAATTACATTTTATTTAAAATTTACTTTAAAATGCCTACATAATATCATCAAACAGGTATTCAAATTAAAATCCCAATTTTTATCTCACATTTCACTACTCTTTATTATAACAGTATGAAATGTTTTGCTTATACAGAGTATGGCATGAATTATTTCATCTTACAAGAAAAATTATAACGTCACCATACTAAGATATAGCTTATGCACAATCGAAGATTACAACTTTTTAAAACGTTTAAAAGTCTTGTATACCTTCGTAATTATAAATTATTTCCATAAATTTTTTTCTTGCGAGAATTTAAACAGGCTTTTACAATTATACTAAAATCGAAAAATGAACAAATCAATCTCACAGAAAAGACTAGAGAACATCTTTTCTACCTTAATAACTGTATTAATTCTAAATTTTTCCTAAAACGTACCCTAGAAATTTTTTCCTAGACAGTTTTTCCTAAAAATGTAGCGTAAAAATTAAGAGAAAAAAATTTGTTTCACACTTAAAGGTATACAATACTTGAACATTTTACTGCACAACCATTTTGACATACACAACGTATGCGTTACAGTTACACTAATGATTAAAAAGCTGGACGCAACCGTCGGAGTTAGGTATGTATATTTTTGGTATCATTTATGAAAAATCAGTCGCATAAATTAACGCTATTTACATCAGACGAAGCCTAGCAAAGTCCTGCCAACTGCTGTAAGAATTTGCATCTCCAGATAATAAAAAAAAAGAAAAAAATCACTGCTAATCAGTCAGCAGGCTTATTCAGACACACAAAGTATCCCCCGAATTATTTTATGAGACATCTATCATTCTTCTTAATTATCCGATTGGAAAAATGAGTTTAAATTTCAACAACTTTGTGCGTCTGAATGTGCTCAGTCTTTTTTTGGTCATGAAAAACTCGAAGTGTTTTTTTTGTGTAGAACTTGCATAAATAAACATACGTAACGCGATCCTAACATGTGACTTAGGTTGAAGACTTAATAGATATATTAAAATACAAGTAAAAAAATTCGTTTCGCTTCCACCTGATTGAATTCTTAATCCGATTTTTTCACAGATAATTGACACAAATTTTAGCTCAGAATTTTCGTTGATAAAAAAATATAATTAAAATAGAATTTAATTAAAATCGAGGATCGTTTTCAGATAAAAAGCGACGATCGTATTTGAATAAATCTAATTGGGCATTCGAAATGCTAATATTAATTTAGTTATGGTCGCTTAAAAAGTATCGTGCAGTTATCATTAAAATGGTTTAACTACTTGCGAGCATGGTTTAATCTTTGTGAGCGAAGATTTATTTAATTATTTTCGCAGTTTCACCGACTTATTTTAAATGCAAAAGACAAAAGAAGGCGGTAATCTAACAATGAATATTATACAACGTTCACCAAGAGTATAGAAATATATCAGATATCACATTCTGACGAATGCTTAGTCTTATTTGCATGACTCCGATATGAATTTCTTTTCTTCGAGACTTAGTTCATTCTATCAAATTTCTTATCCTTAAAGTAATCTTCTACAAAGATTTAAATCCGAAAAAGAAGTAGATATAATAAATTCATTGACATGAGAATCTTTCCCAAGAATTTCATTTTTTTCTCATAATTTTTCGGTTTTAACTCCTTTCACACTTCAAAACTTAACTGTAATAAAGAATTAAATTTTGCTTAAGTCAATCGATTTTAAATATCAAACTTGAAGATAAAACTCACAACGAACAAGTTTCTCAAATCTTAAAATAAAGTTTTCCAATTCAAGGTAACAACCTTAACATAGCAAATTTAAAACAAGAGACCATCTTTGAGATCATATTCAAATTTAACAATATTCAATAATTCCCAATCAAAAATCGCAGTAATAAAAATTGATCATAAAATCGAGTGTGAGTATTCTCTTTTTCTTTTCATTGTATACAGATTTGCGCGTGTATGGATGCAATCTACGCGTTTATACAAAGTACACCCGTGATTATATAAAAAATTGATAATGAAAAAAATTACTTCAAATAAAAATAAATTATCAGCGTAGAAATATTTCAATATTTCACAAAACACCATGCATTCATTCATCTGTTATCCTAATCTTCTAGATCTTTTTAGGCAAGAGTTTTGTGGCACCATATTAAGAATTATAAACGCCTAAACCAGAAGCTTATCGTGGTACTGAATATTCGATTCCCCAAAAAATTATTCTATATATTTATTAATCAGTGTATTCGGTGCAAGGTTTGAACTCCATTTCGTTATATTTAAATAACAGTTCTGTGTACTGCATTCCGATCACGTATCGCATTTCTTCAACACTCCAAATCAAAAGCAATCAAACCATTTTTAAATACAAAAATCATTTGTACTGAATTTGCATTCCCCACTCATGTTTGTCAACACATTACATAATTTTAAAATTCAAATTACCTGCAAAAGAGCCATAAAATTTAGAAACATGAAATTTGATCAGTATTACAAACTTACAATTTACTAAAATACAAATACTATTTGCTTTTTCATCTAAACATATTGTACAACAAAACACACACACACACACACACACTTATTCCCTAAGGATTAAGAAGTAAGTAAAGAAAATGGAATTTGTAAAAGAAAATAGATCAAATTACGTTATTTAGCTGCGATTTTGCACAATTATTCGAGAAAATAAAACGAAAGTAAGATAAAAAAAATCGTATTCCGTTGTAAAATTTGGTTTCTAGATATAGAAAAGTCCACAAATCTTAAAATTCTATAGAGAGCAGTCTAATACGAGTTCTAAGCGAAGATTATTGCTTTACCATTCGACGGATAAATTACGCAAACATGAAAAAGATGAAGTCATTGCGAATAAATCGATATTATAACTGTTTGATATGCATCATTCTTCGTTTAGGACGCAATTCGGATGCGTCAGGAATTTAGATGAAGTTGATACGTGGAAGACAGAAGTACTGAATGACAGGGATTGTCATTCGTCGGTCCACTTTTTGCGAAATATGAGGAAAATCAAGTTTAGTAAAACTTACTCGAACGACATGAGATTTACAGGAATCGGTTTCTTTTCTGTCGCACCCCGAACAGTCGCACGCAATGCCTTTAGCCATTGATCCGCAAGCTCGCTCGATGAAGTCCTGAATTTGTAAACATTACCTGAAATTCAAAGATTCCAAAATTTTGATTAATAATTGAGAAAAATGTAATGCTTATTTACGGTGGGCGTTGAAATACAAGAGATAATTCACGGTCATTTCCTCCATGATAGACTTAGATTGAGTACAACCAGGGTGGCCACTATTTTTTAAATCTTCGTCTCTCGGCTTTTCCCGGTACTCCAGGTAAATTTAAGTGATTTCCCCAGGTTTATAAAAAAATTAACTCTCTTTGCGAAACCCACAGTTTTTTCACATTTATTATGAATTTAAAAATTAATTATTGAACCAATTTTTGAACATAAGGTTTTTAATATTTTTGAAACAATAATTAAAATTTTTGAAATGCAAGCGCCTGAAAAAATATACATACGAACGATTTTGGACAATTTAATTAGGAAAAGGAATTAAATTGTATAATTTCTAAGTAAAAGAGATAAAATTTAAATAATTTTAATTTGATTTAGAGAATCACGAAATATGAATATTTTAAGATTCAAATTTTGGAAATTGGGTCATTCTGAAATTCTAGAATTTTAAATGGTCATTACATAATAAAATTAAAAGTTAACATGATAACTGATTAGGTAAATTTTTCAAAATGAAAAATGAATTGAATTGCTCTAAAAAAACCTTTCGAAATAAATAGTAATTTTAAATGGGAAACTTTAAGAATGAAAAAAATTCTGCTCCCGAACGCGCACTTCAATTAAAACTAAAAAAAATGTTATTCCCTAAAAATAGTGATATTAAAACTTTTTTATACTCAACCCTTTTCAAATTTCATACATTTGAAGTAAATTTAAATGAATTAAAAATTAATCATTTTTAAATTGCTAATGATAATTTCCAAAATTTAAACAATTCAATTTTAATTCCAAAATTAAAACCTATGAAAGTAAAATACTTGAAATTTAGCGTTTTTCATGAAAATTCAGAACTTTAAATTGTAACCACTTAAACTTACCAAAATTCTCCATTTACTGATGTATCAATTTCAGATAGAAATTGATACTTGAAATTGATATTTGAAATTACTTATTTGTTAAAATCTTCAACTAAAAATCAGACAATTTTAAGATTTTACATTGAAAATGAAGAACTAAAACAAAGAATACAAGATAATATTGCTATGATATGATTTATTTTTTTGAACTTGTGCAATTGTATGCTTGTCAATTGGAAATTGCACATTCAAAATATAGTTGTAAATTAAAATTATAGACATTTTAAAGACGATAAATATATTATTAATAAGTATTATATCATTTAGTATCAAGCGACATTTAAAAGGACTGGATCATTTTTTTTACTAAAAGATGTGATTTTGTCAAATCAAAAGTCACGGTCATTTTCACCATTGCAAATTACGGAATTTAAATATTGCGAGAAATATTGTGAATAATGACAAAATGCGCGAATTATGAAATACACGGAAAAACTCCCGGTGTAATATTTCTCTCTCTCCCTCTCTGCTTTATCCTCTTTATCTCTCGGTTCTCTTGAAGGGGGGGGGGGGCACTCTGTCAACCCAAATTGTGAAATCATTTCAGTGATGCCTTACGAATATTTTGAGACCAAAAAGAAAAAAATCTCTGGAGGGATTAATGAATACACTTCATTTTTCCTTTTCAGGTTATTATGAATATTTTCGTGAAATAACTCGATAGCGATACTCCATTTGCTGTACAAAAAGTATCTAAAGGCTATATATCTTTGGAGATCCAGGATACATTAAAATTTTGGAAAAAGTGTGAAAAATTTCAGTTTTTCTCAGTTTAAAAAATATTCCCTCACTTTAGAGTTTTAATTTGGCCTCAAGATCTCATATAGTTTAGGAGGTAGTCACAATTTTTTGCCATTAAACGTTTCTTATCGTTAGCAGCAAAATTTTTTTAAAAATTACGGATCTGCTTACTCGATTTTTGTATTATTTTGCCACTAGCAGTTTCCCAAAACTTAGCGACAACACGCTATAACTTTGGAAGTATGAGAGAAACAACATTTTATTTTTTTATATTTCCTTCCAATTAAGTGTGTTAAAACTAAAACTAATTTTTTTTAAACAATTTTTCCGAAAAAATATATACTTTAAAGGCTTTATCTTCTAAACTATAGGAGATATGTAAACCTTTATTATTTTTACGGGGAATATGTTGCACTTGAATTTCTGTTGAGAATAATTTAAAATTTCATGGTTTAAAGTGAAGAAATATTTGAAAAACTGATAAAAAATGCATTTATTGACATTTTTCCAAATAACCTGAAAATGAAAAAGCAAAATTAAATTTATTCAACAACCGCTCCAACGACTTTTCTTTTGGGTCTCGAAAAAATTATGAAGCATCACTGAAATAATTTCAAAAGAAAGACAAAAGTACCAATACCTTTTTGGTTGAACTCAATAAAATTACCAAATTTAAACTTTTAAAGCCGAAAGTTTCTCAGCTTGAATTAACTACAACTGAACTGCATACTAAAGCACTCAAAGTTGAATTCTTCTAATTTTGAAACATTTAAATAAAAAATTTAAACATTTAAAATTTAGAAAATTATTATCAGGAATTATCTCAAAATAAAACACTCAACATTATAAAATATAAAACAGAAACCTTAAGATTTCTCAATTTAAAATCGTAAACTTGACAAATTTACGATTTTAAATTAAGAGAATAAAAACTAACATTTTCACATTCCAACTTTAAACACTGAAAAATTTTGCATTTATAGCATTGAACATTTCGAACTCAAAACTTCCAAAACCCGAAAAAAAAATTTGAATCGCAGAAATTTTTAAAATAATACAAATTGTTATTTCATGTTAATATCAAGTGACATTTGAAGTAATTAAATATACTTTATAAAATAAGAACTGTGGTAAGAATTTATAAGAGTTTCGGTCAAAAAATAAATCCACGCTTTCATTTTAACTGATAACATTTGAAGAATTTTACATTGTTAATCTTCAAAATGCAGCTAATTAAAAGAAAAGTTCCAAATTTCATTATTTTAAATTGGGAACATTGAAAATTAAACGGTTCTAAACTTCCATTAAAACTTAACACTCTTTTAAATTTTGAATCATGAATTTAAAACGCGTTTTATACTTGGATCCTTTAGAGATCAAATATTTTAATTAAAATCCTTTAAAATTAATCATTTTTCAAATTGTGATGAATACTTTTCAAAAATCCTAAAATGGAAAATTAAAAATGTACAAACTGAAAGTTTAGCATCCAGAAATTTAAACGATTTACATGTATTAAACAAATCATTTAAAGATTCAAATAGCTGTTCAATTTTAAACAATTTCAAACCATTCAATTTTTAATTATTTCATTTTAAACTCTTGCTTCAAAACTAACCATTCTAAATTAACAGAAAGATTAATTTTTTAAATCTTCAATAAGAAATAGTTTATATTATAACGCTTTTAAATTATCAGAGTCTAATATTCGAAAACATTTGAAAATAGAAAATAATCGATAAAGTTTCAATCTGAAATTTACAATACTGTTTGACTATTAGGGCTTTTGAATTAAAACAGTAGGATTTTTAACGACTATAATATTAAACATTGCCGTTTGAAAATCGTTTCCTGTTGAACAAATTCAAAATCTTTTATTATGAAAGTTTTCCACTGTCATTTATTATCCAATTTTAAACACTATGATTCAGTTTTTCTAATTTTTAATTAATCAATGTTTACAGTTAATCGACGTGAAACGTTTAAATATCAAAATTATTAAATTTCAAATAATTGAATTATTAATTGTTCTAGGCTTTAAAACTGTATTTACAATTTGTTTCATTTTAAAATGAAATATTAGAAATCAGGGTTGAAAAATCAAAAAATTGTAAAGTAAATTGAACTTTTGGAACACAATAGAACTTTTTATATAAAACTCACTAAAAATTGTAGAATTTCATGTGATATCGAACTAGTGACATTTGAAGTTTTTGACTTATTTGTCTAGCAAAATATTTTTTAATTCCTTGTGAAAAGATAACTTCACTGGCAATTTCCCAGGATTTCTCGGCCTTAAAAACTTCCCTTAATTTCCCAGTCTAGCTATTACTCCATTAAAAGGATTCATAAATTAATTTACGTATTTGTGGGTTTGAATTAAATGTGTAGAGTTTTAGAATTAATATTCTTTCTACCTTTCAAAGGATCTGTGAGAAGGAACGTGTCAGGACGAATAGAATTGTTCGTTGGTTCCGCGATCCATCCGAAAATAGATACCATTTTATGAGGCTCTCTCTTAAAATCAGATCTATCGTTCCTGAAAGTAAAGGACAATTTTGTACAATTTTAAAATTGGTTAATATACAGTAAAGAGCAAAAGTATATTTAGCGAGGATTCTAATTTTTTAATAAAACGAAAAAAAATACCAACATTTTATTTCCGTATCAAAAATAAAACAGATAAGTTTTAGTTTCAGAAGCAAACTGAAATTAACTTCAAAGCCTGAAATATGAATTATTAAAATGATTTATTTCCTATCATGATTCCACTTACCCTTTGAAACATTTAGAGGAGAAATAAACGATCGTAGACGCCCACAATTGCACCCAATATCTCTGCCACGTGGAAACTGCTGGCTTGCGACCATCTCTTAAAATAACTTTTCGCCTTAATAAGCCTTGCATAGAACAGCAAGGTTCTGCAGATCCATCGATATCACTCGGTAATACTGTTAACGTTCTAAAACAGAAACACAAAAATCATTTCATCATACGTAATAAATAATTTATAAAAACTAAGTCTGTATTTAGTTTACTTCATTCTAAAATTTATACATTTTTGAATGTACAAATAGTCATTACTTGTAATCCAGGTATCTCGTACCAAAAAAGTTATTTTCACTGTATTAAATAAGTAAAGCCCATTTTTTCTTGCTGAAAATGATTATTAAAGGATCATCATGAAAATTTCAAATTTTCTAGAAATGACTACGGCGCGTCCTAGAAATATTTTTAAGTTCCAAAAATCATGTTTGCGTACTTACCCGCCCATATGCGTTTTAGAGCAAAATTGAACTAGAGAAAAATCTGAGAAAGTTAAAAAAAAAGGCAAAACCTTCAATCATAAATAGGCACCAAGTTATGACTTCAATTAACCGAGATTTTTTTCAAAAAAGAGTCTACAAAATCCAACACGCCTCCTCAGAGTTTGTACCATAATAATTTAATTTTAGCAATTCCTCCTGAGTATTTTATTCAATTATTTAATTTTTTCAGCAATATTGTATAATTGCTTAATAAATTTGTTTACTTATTCTTTTATTATCAACACTTTACAAAAATTGATTTATAATTTTTTCTTTACTTACTTTCGACAACAGATATTCTGGAAGTAATTTTCACAAAGAAAATACAAATAAGGTAGCAGTACATTTCCAGTATATGAAGAACCTTCTGAATGGAAAGGGTCAAAGTTTCATGGTCATAACATGTGTCCTACAAGAGCTAAAATATTTTAATTTTGTTTTACGCAAAATTTGGTCCACTACAATTTATAAAGAGATACTTAAAAAAAAATTTTTTTTTGGGTTGAAAATTTTGCTTTAAAATTCAATGGGGATTATTGGAACTTTTTTCAATAATATTTTCGGGACGCATCGTAGTAATTTATAGAAAATTTAGTATTTTTATTGAGACCACTCAACAAACCGTAGTAGCAAAAAACACGCTTTACCTACTTAGTACGGGGAAAAAGTACTAATATCGCCGCAAAAAATCAATACCCCCCACTTTAGAAGGCAATAACTCCGCAGAAAAAAATTTGAGGAGGTTCGTATAAGAACCACACGAATCCGCTAAGTTTTCTGAACAAAATGGTGTTTCTGTAATTTGCGTAAAAAATGTCGTTCCGAGCTAATTAGCAAAATACAAGTAAAAATGCTGTCGCGAGGCCCATTGTTGAGACACGTTAACTTTCACATGACCCCAGAACTGAGAATATGTTGGAAAAAATTTTTAAAAATTCTGAAGTGTGCTACAACATGTTTCGAATCCAGCAGAGACATTCAAATTTAACAATATTTAAAAATGTCAGTTTTGCAAGGATTTTGGTTGAAGGTTTTTATTTAGGGATTGAATGGAACTATCGCGCTGTTGAATGGCTTAAAATGTGTAGTAAATGTACCCTGATTCCTATTTCGACCACAAAACTGAATACAAATTATAATTTCGCGATTAAAGTCACTCAGAATAAATCGAAGTTTAATGAGGTGAAGCGCGTGGCACAGTAGTAGAAAAAAAAGTAGGAAAAAAAGTTCCGTCGTATTTCCCAGCGGCAGGCAGCCGTTTTCCCCAGATTTTCCCTCGAAGCTTTCTCGCTTGATATAAAATTTTGATATTATAATACAGTATCAAGCTTGCACACGAATTATCTTGTATTTTGTTTATTTAATATAGTACAGTTATTTCGGTATTATAATATAATTTTGTAATTATTAGGCTGTTAATTCGCTACTGAAATGCGTGAAACATTTGTTTATAGGAGCAATTCCATGTCAAGTCATCTGTAAAATTTAAGCTATTGTTCAAAATTTTAATGAAAATTGCAGTATTTGTTCTCTTAGGTGTTGAAACAAAAACTATAAAACGATTTTGGAAAAGTACCAAAAACTTATAATATATTGAAAATTAAGCTTTTTGCATTTTAATTGAATTATTTAGAGGACAGTGTAAGCTATCTATGCATTTTTTTAATTGGATATTTTTTCAGAAATTAAGTTTAAACATTCGTTTTTGAAAAATTCAAGAAAGTTTTGACATTTTTTGGTTCAAGACATTTTTGCTAAGAACTGCACCATATTACGAATATTAAAAAAAACGCTTTAATAGTATTAAAATCACAAAAGTTATGAGAGTTCAAAGAAAAAAGACCAAATTTTTCAATTTTGTGTATCCTATAATTTCTGGCAATTATTCAAAAATCATGTTAGGGTTTATCTCTCAACACCTACGAGAACAAATACTACAATTTTCATAAAAATTACTAACCATGGCTTAATTTCTTCACCTGATTCCAAAAGGAAAAATTTTCTATCCACAACAGTTCGTTTTCAAAAAAAAGAAATTAACAAAGCAGTTAAGTTTTTAAAAATATTATTAAATTTTTTATTAAATAGTAACATTTTTAATCAAAGGATATAAATGTTAATAAAAAGTATAATAGTAGACTTTTCAAACAAACAAAATAAAAAGAATTCTATTTTCGTACTAGTTTCTATATTAGTTCAATTCGCATTTAGGCGAGACAATAAGGAAAATAGTACAAATTTCTTAAAAATGACGAGACAAAGAGGAAATATTTAAAAAATGGTAAAACAAGGGGGTAGGGTTAAAAGTGTGAAGTACTCTATTTTCAGTTTCCAAAAAAGTCCACACTTTCTTTTCGGCTAAATGGAAAAATATTTGTATTACATTACATACGGTGCAACATTATCTTATTACGAATAATTTCAAAAAAAATACGCACATGGAATTGCTCATACCAGGTGTATACATATGAAACCGGTATTGCCATTTAGCGGCCAGTAGGCACACTTGTAGGCACTGACGGAACTTACCATTTGTACTAATTGACGTATTGTCATCTGTCAACAATATCCAATACCAAACATTTCAAGTTTCATATGACATCGTGATTTTTTTCGCTCTTGAAAATGTCGAAATACGT
>NC_046658.1:68238027-68263468 GCF_010883055.1 Belonocnema kinseyi
GGGCGCATACTTTGAATAAAATATTTGTTATCATTCTCTTGAAATAAATGTGTTTTTTTTTCTTGAAAAAATACCGGTTTCATATGTATACACCTGGTATAAACAAATCTTTCACGCATTTCAGTAGCGAATTAACAACCTAATAATTACAAAGTTATATTATAATATCGAAATAAGTGTACTATATTAAATAAACAAAATACAAGATAATTGGTGTGCAAGCTTGATACTATATTATAATATCAACATTTTATATCAGGAGAGAAGGGCGAAACACACCTCAAAGCTTTGAGACGGCCCTGCTTAGCGAGCAACAGCTGTGGGAAAATCTGAAGAAAACAGCGGCCTGCCGCTGTGAAATATGACGGACAGTTTTTTCTACACTTTTTTCTACTGCTGTGCCACGCTTCGTTAAACTCAGAATTATTCTGAGCGACTTTAATCGCGAAACTAAAATTTTTATTTAGTTTTGTGGTCGAAATAGGAATCAGGGTACATTGCTACACATTTTAAGCCATTAAACTGCGCGATAGCTCCATTCAATCATTAAATCAAAACATTCAACCAAAATCCTTGCAAAACTGACATTTTTTAATATTTTTAATTTTGAAGGTCTCTACTGGATTCTCAACATGTTGTAGCACACTCCAGAATTTCTTAAAATTTTTTCCAACATATTCTTAGTTCTGGGGTCATGTGAAATTTAACGTGTCTCAACAATGGGCCTCGCGACAGCATTTTTACTTGTATTTTGCTAATTAGCTCGGAACGACAGTTTTTTAAGCAAATTACAGAAACACCATTTTATAAAGAAAACTTAGCTGATTCGTGTGGTTCTTATTCGATCCTCCGCACATTTTTTCTGCGGAGTTATTGCCTTCTAAAGTGGGGGGTCTTGATTTTTTGCGGCGATATTAGATGCCTGGACTATTGGTAGAAGCAAGTTACCCAATAGGGCCATTTAAATCAACCTTTGCTTTTCTTCTCTGATTCGTAGGAGCGATTTAACAACTCAAGGTCCTTCTAATATTCAAAAGATAATTCATTTATTTTTCCATTTTCTTCGAAATAAGGTATTCAATCCACATTTTCATCCACAAATATAAAGAGTATGTAATTTATATTTGAAAAATTTAATTCTTGTGAATTATTCAACGACCCTATTTAATGTTGGAAATCAGCTTAAAATTTCATATCAATACCTAGTTCTAGAGAGCAAACTACAATCTTCATTTACAGCATCTGCAGGGGATCCAGGCGAGTTTTGGTCCAAGTCCAAAATCTGAGTTAACAAGTGAGGTTCTTCCAGGACGGAATCATCCAAAAGATGACGAACCGTTAACTGACTTTGCTCCAAAGGCAGAGCAGTTGGTTTCCCGAAAATACTGGAATGAGCGATCATCAAATTATTACAAATTACATTGCAGAATTGTACAATTATCCATGCAGTGATGCTTCGCGATACATGTTTCTTTATGGGAACAGGCAACGCTAGAATATTAATGAAGACCTTGAAACATTCGCTGTATAAATCACAATGTAATTGAACTCAAGAATCCAGACAATTTGTAACATTAAATTTCTTTATTATATTTAGGTCTTAATTAAAATTGCCTCAATTCAAGATATTCATCCAGTTTATGTTCGCAGATCAAGAATCTTCGCCATTCCAGAAAGTAGTTGCAGCAAAGCATTTGTAACTTAAAAACTAGAAAGCATTCTTGATAATTATCATATTCTTATTTATCAAAATAAAATATATTGATCGTTTGCTCCTATTGATACGCTTCCAATAGAATTTATTTTAAACCATGCGATACTAATATCAGGGCTCGGACTCACTTCAGAATCAAAAACATTGTCAAGAGTGGCATACATTTTTTTTAAAGTAGCAAAATAGTGGTATGAAATTTAAAAATAATAAACTTATACAGGTTCACTGAAATACCGTGAGCCTGGATGCCCTAGATACTTCGACACAAAAATACATAAAACAATAAACAATACTTCAATTTTCTTCTTTCTAGCATAAAATCCAGTGAATACACAAATTATATTTGTACAAATGAAATTAACCCTGAGGTTAAGAAATATACTTAAAACTTCAAAATGGCTACATGACTAAAAATATTTTTTCTGAAGTTGTAAGGCATACGAAAATCTAAAAAAAAAAACAGTATTGTAATGTAATACCATAAAACTATATCAAGAATTTTGCATTCTATGGAGATATTTTTAATTCCTAATAGTTTTTATTGTATAAATTATTCGAAACTTATCATTGTAATTTTAATATTTTGTTGTTATTTCATGGAATTTTGTATAGATTTTTTAAATTTAATTTATTATGACAGGGTTGTTACAAAATGTTTATTTCTAAACTCCAGGATTATCTTAGCATATCATAATTATTTTTAAACGAAATTAAATTTTTGTTGATAAATCAAAATATAATCAAATTGCTGATTTTCAAACTCTCCATTTTATTTTATAATTTATTTAATGATATTCAATTTAAAATAAGGTAAAACGCCCAGTCTTCGCTGTCTGAAACAATTTGGTTAAAAATCAAAATTTGTTAATTTTTTGAAAAAAGATTAGATTTAGTTTTTCTTCAAATACGTTTTTATAATTTTAAAACTAAATATTAAATATATGCCTTACCTAGTGATCACCAAGTTAGTGAAATGTTTTAAAAGTCGCGAAAATTTTAAAGATTACACTTCCACTTTATGCTAAAATAAAAAAAATTTAAATTTCTTTTCCCTTTCTTGACACTCTTCATAGTCCTGTAATATTATTTTTTAGAATTCTAACCATGAAATTGAAATTTCACTTTAAAATTTGTATCATCAGAATCTCAAAAAATGGACAACTCTGATTGGACAGTTCTGTAAGGTGATTATTGGTCAACATTCATGTTTTGTCGTCTAGCGAATAAATATTGCAATAGGATTTGAAACCTGCTAATCCTCTAAAATCATTTTCACTGTATTTATCAATGCTGAAAGTCACTTAAAATTTGGTTTGCAAAATATTTTCGAAGGTTTATTTCTTATTGATGACTGGGTGTTTTGCCTTACTTCGGCCATATTAAGGCTTTCATTTGTAAATTACGTCAAATTAAAACAGTACAAATGAAATATACATTTGTTAATTCACAAAATTATTCGATTTCAAATGTTTTCGAATTTAAAATGTTTAACCAATAAGTACTACGAAATTGAATGGTGCCATGTGGAAAGATTTTTGTTCGGAAAGTCGAGAAAATCTATAACCAAAAGCCTAAGATGGAATTAAAGAAAAAGAAGAATCAAAAAAATTCTGAAGAAATAGTGATTTGGGCGGGTAATTTTGAACAAATAGTGGTATTAGTGGCATTTTTTCAACATAGTCGCATGGTTAAAAAAAAGTCTCAAATAGTGTCAATAGTGATGTAAGTCCAAGCTCTGTAAAATTACTAGAAGTATTAATTCTAAAAGATTTCAAAGTACACATATATAGAATTAAACTTTCAAGTTTGTGTGGAATGAAAATAAAGCCTACAAATTAAATTCAACGAAGAAATAAATTTCTGCATTGGATCATGCGACAGTAATATAATTGCGCGACTTCCGAATTTAAACGATTGTCGGCTGAAAAGAAAAGGAAATTAATCACATGCAAATGGTCTATGGTCACATGACGCTATTCTCCAAGCATCTAATGAGTTGATTCCACATAAGAGCCCTACTCTCGACTCTGGGACTCACCCAGAAGTTGTCAAGTTCGATCCGTATCTGCCTCGTTGTTTATGGAAGTTGCGAGGAAGACTCGTACTACGAAATCTAACAAGTTCATAACAATTCATGAACATGAAGAATTATATTCTTCTACGAGTGAAAAATTTTACAGAATAGATGGTACCATCTCAACAGATCATTACCATAATAAAAAATAATATTATTTAAGTAAAAAATTAATTTAGGATTTTAGCCTTTGATGACAACTATTACTGAAAGTTGGAAAGCATTTAAAAATGTTTGTTTTACCATTTTAGGTCTTGCAATTAAGAAAATTCTTTTTTCCAACATTCAGTATAAGGATAAACAGAAAAATACACTTGCCTGCGTGAACAACTTGGCTTAAAGAGGAGAGATTTTTACAGATACTTGTAGATAATTAAAACATAAAACAGTTAATGTCTAGATGAAAAGAAAATTGAAAATGTAACTTACTTTGTACCAAGACTTCTACATTTTCGATGGCCAGGTACAAATTTAGTCGCGGCGGAAGCGGCATGCAAGCGAAGAGATCCGGCACATCCTCTAGCAGGTGATAAAGAAAGTGCTGCGACCCCTGTTACGTCTCCCACGGATTCTTTACTACTACTGGAGGACGGCGCTGGAGAATTTGGCTCAAGCTTCATTGATAATCTGAAAATTAAGAACGTATTAATTAAATAATTTTTTCATTGTTGAGTGGAAAGTTGTGATGCGCGTAGAAGAGTTTTACTGATAAATGACTCACTTAAAATGATCATCCTCCAAAAATTTCTGTAACTCCTCAATATAGCGAACGCTGTTTAAATACTGCTGAACATCAGGAAGTGGAATTATTCCCGGATATTCACTCACTTGGAACATCTTGACTCTCGATAACACGGCATCAAATTTTAGAATCCTCTGGCAATTGTCTCCATTCTGAAAAAATTTAATATTTAAAAAAATATGTTTAAGTTTAGTAATCATTTAGTAGAGAATTTTGAAATTGATTTTTGTTTATAGTTATAGACTGTAGAGTATAGACGTACTCTAGAGGCAGGATGAGCCATGTCTATGAACACAAGGTCAGTGAGAAATACACCCAAATAAGGAATGCACGGTAATTTAATCGAATCCATGTGATCTCTCAAGTTCATCCAGTTATTTTTGTCACTGAATACTTCCGCCAGTTTGTCGAAAGTTGCTTTATCCTTTTTCGAAATGCAAGCCCAAGTTTTGTTCAACCTGAAATAATAATATAAATGTAAAAAAATAAGATCATAAATATATCTTACAATAAAGAATTTGTTAGTAGACAAAAATAAGATAAGACCATTTTTTTAAATTGATAAAGACCTGTAAATTGAAGCACTTTGCAAAGCTGATGTTATCGCAAATAAGGAATGCAGATTATTCAACTCGTACAATCGTTTCGCAACTCTGATAAAATGAGCCAAGATTTCTGCTCTTTGCTTCGGGGTCGGGGCGTTCAAGATTTCTTGAACAGTCCAGAAACTTACCTAGAAATTTAATAAGTCAATGAAACAAATTTAAAATCCCTAATTACTTTGTGCAATAATTATTATTATATATGTGAATAATTTTATAATAGATATTTGTGTATACTAACATGATTAAATCTGCGAGTAAACCCAACTACGTTCGGAGCAACTATCAATTTGTTTTTCTTATTCCAAGAACAACTCGAAAGCTCTTCCGATCGAATCGATTTAAAAACGCTCAGGTCTAACAAAGTCAATTGAGAAGCCAAGTCTTCTGGTTGAACATTTAGAGCGACTATATTTTTCATTGCCGCTGAGTTACTGTTACATCTTCCTGGTAGAGAATGTGACTTGCAAGACACCGAATTCCTATGAAAAGGACAATTTTGATAAGTAAAACGGTTTATAGAATGACGTGAAATAACTGAAATTATGAATTTTATAAACTAGTTTAAAAAAATATAAATATATTTTAATACCCAAAATTATCGTAGCCATTTTGAGTAGTGGGTGGCGCCAATTCTGAGTATTTCCTGTACACCTTGAATTTTTCTCGGTGGTCTTTCCGCTCCTTAGAAACCTTGTCTACGAGGTTTATGTTATTCGGTAGTAATGGGCCATTGAGAGAATTCGTGTCATGAGTGAAGTATTTATCCGGGTAGTCCAAATTTCCATACTGCAAGTAGCAAACCAATTTATTATATTCAATATATTGAGGAACGCTCTTCCATAATCGAGTTTAAATGATCAACCGCATGATTTTAAATACCTTTGTTGCGAATTATTTTGACAGTTATCATAAAGAAATATATATTATAGAGCTTAAACTAAAGAACCAGTTGTCGCCTTAAATACTGAAGAATTTTTTCAAATTTCATTACAAATTTCAATATTGAGAGGGAAAAAGAAGTACCAATATTAAATAATAGAGTAAATAAAAAAAATTATTTTCAAAACTGAATACGCACACTAAACTAAGTTTTACTTTTTTAGTATCCGTTTTTTATCTTTTTCTTATCATTTTTGTAGATTAAAAGTAAAAATTCTTTTAATTGATTTAAAAACCCCTAAAAATCTTCAAAATTTTATTTTAATACCTCGAAACATCTAAATTTCGTTTTACATTTTTTCAAATTTTAAAGAATTTTTGAAATTTTTTCAGAACTTCTAAATATCTTTTAAATTATTCGACTTCTACCTAAAATTTTTTTTAAAATCCTGCAAAATATAAATATTTATTCAAAATCTACCAGATTCATTTTTGACCATTTTGGAAACCATTTTATATTTTTTTAAATATTCTCTTAAAATTAATTTTTCAAACTGAAAAGTCTTTTTTCATTTTCCTAGGAACCTTAAGAAAATGTTTTTTATTCTTATAAAACCTTACACGATTCTTCAAAAGCTTCGAAATTTTGTATAGAAATCTGCAAAAATCTATATTTTTTTAATTAGTACGAATAGCCGGATTTTTTAAGTGTACATAGACACTTTCTTTAAATTATTTGAAATTTTTAATTAATTTGGAATCTTTTCAGACCTTCTAAATATTACTCCAATTTACTCGATTTTTTAAAAGAATAATCGGTGTTCAATATTTATCATACATCAAAACTCAACAATTTTATTTGTGAATTAAATTTTTTTAAACAGAACAATCAAAATTGTAACGTTAAAAGTTTAGTTTTTTGTTTAATTCTGAATATTCGATTAATAATTACTGATTTGAAATGGCTGGTAAAATATTTCTAAATATTAAGCAATTATTCTTTTTCCTAATTACAAAATTTAATGTCGAAATTTTAGATTAAAACCATACTTCAAATTCCTTAAAGCCTTTAATTATAAATATATTATTTTTACGTTACTTTTAAATTACAAATCGTTTATAAAGATTCAATTGGACGTTTACATTTGTTTAACTACTAAGACTTTGCAATTGAAATAGTTTAATTTTTAGCGTTATATTCGAAATTTTTTAAAATTTTAAACCGATTCCGAATCGTCGTGTAAAATGAATTTTGAGAAATCATTATAATTTATATTTACAGATGGGAAACTAAAATGTTTTTTTTTATCCAAAGTTGTAGATTTTAAACGCTTCTAATTTTTAATTTTTTAAGTCTTAAGACTGCTTCTTAAAATTCTTTAAATGAATAATGTACGCTTAAAAATTAAAATCTAAAACGGAAAATTTTAAAGTTAAAGATTTTTTAATTACGCGTTGTAAACTGAATGACATCATAATATTAAAAGATGAAAATTTAACTAATTATTTTAAAAATTGTTAATATCAAACTTGGATAGATTTTTTTTTAATATTTGGAAAATTCCTAGTCAAAAAATACATTGTCATTTCCAGGTCTAATCAAATTCCCGGTTTCTCGGTCCTGAAACTAGTGATTTTATCTTACATGCTGTACATTTGTGTATACAAATTTGCGGGTATTTTAAACTGACGGTTTTTTAAAGAACTAGGAAGTTACGCTGGCTGAACGTTAAGCCTCTAGGCAGAAATGGGCGATTTAGTAACAGAAGAATAAATAAAAAGTTTGGGCTATTCTTTAACCTGACGAAATAATTAAAACCGATCTAATAATGGAAAGCTATACCTATTATAAAGTGGTTTGACCTATGGTCAAATTTAATTAAACTTAATCTTCATTTAAATAAAAGGATAATACATAGAAGAAGACCGAGAAAATACTGGAAACCCGTTGCAATGTAAATGAAAGTAAAAAGGTCGTTTTGAAATACAAATTTAAAAACAAATTTAGAAAATTAGTGAATACCATTGGAATTCAATATAAAAGATGAAATATGTGTTTCATTAAAGGCCAGCAAGAGTTAAAAATTTAACTCGGGTAGAGTAAAATAATTTTCAGATACTGAAATGCTGAAAG
Source organism: Belonocnema kinseyi (assembly GCF_010883055.1). Taxonomy (NCBI): domain Eukaryota; kingdom Metazoa; phylum Arthropoda; class Insecta; order Hymenoptera; family Cynipidae; genus Belonocnema; species Belonocnema kinseyi. The sequence goes on from NC_046658.1 coordinate 68,246,176, forward strand.
TTATATTCGTTTCCTCATTTTCATATTAAAATAACTGCGACACATTTTTTGCAGTTTTGTAGTTTTGCAATTTTTCAGATTCCTCGTAAAAACGTGTGTGCTAAAGTTTGTAGTAGAATTATACTTGTTATGAGAGAATATTTTTCGAAAATTGTATAATTTTACAATAAAATTACCATAAGTCTAAAACCAAAGGAAGTTGTTTACACCATTTAAAGATCAAGTTTACGAAAAACAGTGAATTTACTTTTAAAGAAAGGATGCCATAAATTGTAATGAAAATAACTCTTACAAACATTTCGAGACTTTTTCAGTTTTATAGTGAAACATACTTTTGACTTTTCTAGATACTAGAAAAAGAAACATTCTTCATGATTGATGAGTTTTTAATTATATTTGTCATATTCTTCTCTAATATTTTCTTTTTTTTTCACGCCATTTGAAAAAGTGCCAAACTTGTGGGCGTTGAAACAAGCAGCTGACAAAAATCCTGTTATTATATGTACAGACATTATTTAATTCATATGGAAATAATATTAGTATATTCGAAATTTATATTTTTGTATATTGTCTTTAATTGCAAACATAAATTAAGGGGAAACCCAACGGATTTCGTAAGATAATTAAAAGTGTTGTTTTCTAACATTACAATTTTGAATGAATTTATAAATTCGGGAAGAAATATTTTTCTTTATTCACTGTCGAAGTTTTCTTGCAACTCAAAATGCGTTTTTGGGCTTAATGTTATATAGAATATTGAGAATGTAATTATATGCTGATAACTGATAAGTAAGAAATTCCTTAATGTGCAAGCTTATAAAGAGAACAATCAGATTCCTTATAAACTAAAATAGGAGCGCTTTTCAGGAATCTTCTAAAATAAACATCTCTCTAAAAAGTAGTAAAAAAATAAATTTTGAAAATAAATCCTTAGGAGATTTACCTCGGGAATTCGGACAGTAGAAACCGAATCGTTGGAAAGATCACGGGACATAGATGTGTAACGCATATCAGCCATGAAGTCACTCTACTCAGCAAAAACATCGCATCTTTCTTCGGCCAAAGAGATATTGCCTCGCAACTTTTTAGTTATACCATTCAAGTGCACCTCATCTACAACGAATAAAATACAACACTTGTTCAATTTTCACCAACAATGTGTAACATACAAAAATGAGAATGTAATAAGAGCAAAAGGCAACCAAAAATGCATCACTTCACGAATAAATGCACCAAAATCAAAATAAAATATAGTTAAGTGAGATTGACTATTGGTCGGTAGTGGATCGAATTCAAAACACGCACCCCACACACCCACTGACTTTTGGAGTTATAGGTTAGTGTTTCCGTGAAAGTCAAAGGTACACAAATCAATAGAACGCCATAGAATTTGGAAAAAAGGCTTGAAAACTGAAATGAAAATTACGTCAGAAACGTCAAAACGACTTGTAAGCTTTTCACAGTTTTCGATGAATTGCGGGAAAAGCACTGACAGATTCATACCATTTAATGCATAATTATGCCACTCCTGATAACCCTGCGATTAAGCGGCAAGGCCAGTGACGTTTCGCGATAAATATCTGCTTTGCTTTACCACTGACGTATTTTGCGTCTACGATAATCTAGAAATAGTTATAACTTATAAACAACTCGTGTTCATTTACGTGCCACCACCTTCCACCACCCTTTCATTTTTGACTGGACGGTTCGGGAAGGACATTTCAAGTGCGCATGCGTCAATAGGTAAAGCTCAAAAAAGCGCGTTTTTCGAAACTCGTATTTTTTCTCATTATTTATTCATAATAGAGATAATAGATCCATTTTTAATCTGAAATTAGTAGAAAAATATACTTCCTGGAGAATCATCAATTAATAATGGATATTTAAGACTAAGTGAAGAGGAGGAATATATTTTTTTTTAATTTTATAATGATTAGAAAACATCAAATATTGCGATGGGTCGAATAATCGATAAACACCTTAGACGGTCGTAGGTTGGTTTTTTTCCATGTTATGTTTTTATCAGCCCCATGCATCGCCCCCACTTTTCTGCTTTCTTACGATCCGGAGGGGAATTGTCGGTTAAACTAATCCAACAGATGGCGCCACAAAAAGTAGGTCTGTCTTTTTTATTGAATTGCATTAAGAAAAAGCAAAAATAATTAAAAACTTGATGCTGTTTGTAAATAAACAAAAAAGAATATCTGAAAAAATAAGAGTAACTATCACTAATTATTTCAAAAAAGAAAAAGTCATGAAAATATGTAGTTTAATATGAATAAAATTTAATTTTGAGATACATTTTGAAAGCAGTACGAACTTTATATTTTTGTGATTTATTTTACTCATATTATTGATTTTATTATTTGTTAAAGTTAAACAAAATTATTTTTTGTTAAAATTATTAATGAAGCTACTGAAAAAATTAATAATATTAAAGGTCTCAATGACAAAAATATTTAAAACATATTCATGATCAGAAGAATTAATAACAAATATATGACGCATATTGTATATTGAGGGAATAATTTGGTTAGAAGTTAATGAAAAGACTAATAAATGAGAAAGTGGATTTAATATTATTTAATATAATGTATATATTTATTTAAATTAAACCGAATATCATATACACATTTATACAGTTCAATTGTTTATTTGTTTCTTAATCTTGAAAGCTTTTTTCTCGATGCATTCAGACCCTAATAATTTTATTTAAAATTTTTAATTTAAAGGAGATTTTGAATTAAATAGTTAATTATATTATTGCAAACCTCATTTCTAAAATTAACAGACTATAAACTATTAAACTCTATGAACAAACGTACCGTACTCATGACGGAGTGTAGGAGAAAATTCATTTTTTTTCATTCAGCTTGACGCTCCGAACTTTTGTCTTCTCTATTTATTTATTAATAATTTTTCTACTCAAAGCATGGAAAAACTGAAATTTTGTACATAAAAATTTTTTACGTTTTGATAACTGATCAGGGAAACTTTATATTGTCTAAAATTAAGGTTTAGGGACTCATTAAATACAAATAATGTGTTTATCACTCCATTTATTTGTTGGAAACCAATTTGATAAACAAATTAAGAAATAGTCTTATTATCGGTAAAATTTGTTGGTGCTAAAAGTGCTTCACATTTATGTAGGAATTACATTTAATAACAAAAATAACTTAAAAGTTTATAATAACTATTGTTATAAACAATTCTTGTGGCAAAATATTATAGTTTGAGATTTTTCAAATTATTATGTCCTTCAAGCGCCAGGAACACTTCAGGTATTCCCTGAAACAATAAATATTTAATAATATTTGATAAAATATAACAATTAAAATTTTTTTAAATACTTTAGGTAAAGGAATTCAAAATTTTGGTCCTTTCGCATAGAAATTTTTTTTACACTGGAACTATTTTAAGCTGTTGGGCGAATAACTGCTAGTCACAAAAATATGTGAGAAGTTAACAATAACTATTGTTATGAATAATTCTCGTGACAAAATATTCAAATGTAAGGTTTTATCACAAAATTTATTTTCTTTAATCGCTACAGTGGCTACGGATATTCCTAAAAAATGTATCTTTGATCATATTTAGTGGAATATAACAACTTACATGTTTATAAACAATTTACATAAAAAATGTCCCAATGTTGGCAGTATCACTTGGGAAAAGTCGGGGTTTCTATCGTAATAGATTGGAAATGAATCATAACACTGCATGCTAAGATTCACTCAATACAAAATCTTTTGACAATAAGGGATCGTCCACAAATTACGTAAGACGTTTTTCTTTTGTTTGAATAAAGATGAGCATAAAATTGCTGTGAAGTTGAGAAGGACACAACGACATAAACAAAAGAAAAACATCTTACGTAATTTATGGACGATCCCTAACCCACTGACTTGGCCATCAAAGAAAATTTAAATTTGACAAAACCTTAAGTTTAAATATTTTGTCACAAGAATTGTTAATAACAGTGGTTATTATTAACTGTCATAATATTTTTGTGACTAGCAGTCATTCGTCCAATAGCTTAAAACATTTCCAGTGCAAAAAAAATGTTCTATGCGAAAGAGCAAACATTTTAAATTTGTTTATCTAATTTGTTTACAAAAATTTTAATTGTTATATTGTATCAAATATTATTAAATATTTATTATTTTAAGGAATACCTGAAGTCGTTTTGGCCATTTAAAGAAGTTATAATTGGAAAGATCTCAAATTCTAATATTTTGACACAACAATTGTTTATCACATTAATGGGAAGAACTTTTAGCAAAAAAAATGTTTTTCACCGATAATAAGACTTTGTTCATACTTTTACTGAAAACATTATTAATAAAAAAATAGATGAGAAGAAATTTTGGAGAATCAAGATCTATAGAATTTAATGAACTTTAATTTAAAAAGGAAAATTTCAAAATCGCAAGAAAATTGAAGGCTCTGGACATTTTTTAATGAAAAAAGTGCATTTCCTCCAACTGTGCGTCATGAGTACAGTACATTTGTTTATAGATTTTAATAGATTATAGTCTTTTTATTTTAGGAATGAGGTTTGCAATAATATAATTAACTATTTAATTCAAAATCTCCCCTTTAAATCTAAATTTTGTAATAAAATTATTAGGGTCAGAATGCAGCGAGAAAAAATCTTTCAAGATTAAGAAACAAATAAATTATTGAACTGTATAAATGTATATATGATGTTTGGTTCAATTTAAATAAATATATACATTATATTAAATCCATTTTCTCATTTATCATTCGTGTCATTGACTTTTTTGAATTACCACTACTTTTTAAAAATATTTCCTTCAAAACTTGAAATTTTTAAGATTTTAAGGGAACAAAGATTCTTTACTTTGCAACTTAAGTTGTAGTCTTACATATTCTAATTAGTATTATACTTATATTGGATATAAGTAATATATTTTTCATTAATTCTTCTGATCACGTATATGTTTTAAATATTTTTGTCATTGAGGTCTTGAATATTATTAATTTTTTCATTAACTACATTAATAATTTCAACAAGAAATAATTTTGTTTAACTTTAACAAATAATAAAATCGATAATATGAGCAAAATAAATCACAAAAATATAAAGTTCAAACTGCTTTCAAAATGTATCTCAAAATAAAATTTTATTCATATTAAACTACATATTTTCATGACTTTTTCTTTTTTGAAATAATTAGTGATAGTTACTCTTATTTTTTCAGATATTCTTTTTTTTTTATTTACAAACAGCATCAAGTTTTTAATTATTTTTGCTTTTTCTTAATGCAATTCAATGAAAAAGACAGACCTACTTTTTGTGGTGCCATCTGTTGGCTTAGTTTGACCGACATTTCCCCTCCGAATCGTAAGAAAATTACTACTGCATACACATACACGATCGAGGTAGGGGGCTGGTTTTTATTTTTATTTTTGCTGACTAGACTGTGATTGTGTGATTTATTATCAATTATTATCAACGAGAGTTTAAGTTCATCGAGTAGACTTGGCAGGAATAAAAAGGTGAATATTAATTTTTTCCGTATAGTTCAAATCTGGTTCAAAGCATAGACATACATTTTTTTATTATTCATTGAGATTATAGTTCTCTTTCATTAAAAAAAAGGAGAAAGACCGGTGTTTTTAAACCTGTTTCTATATGGATCAAATCCTTTTTTTGCTATTTTTAGGATATCCTGTTTCGAATCAGGATTTTAAAAAACTCGTAAAAAACTGAATTTTATTATACAAATAAAATAAAGAAAGTTTTTGTTTATAAATATTTGTTGGATAAATATATGGATATATTTTTTCACTTTTTAAAACTTATAATCTCGCTGGCAGGCTTAATTAAAAGAAATAAATGAAGTAAAACAAAATTCTTCAATTTTAGAGTCAGATTGGTCAAGATGTCTTTTTTGGGAAAAGTTGTCCTGATAACTGGCGCAAGTTCTGGAATTGGAGCAGCAACAGCACTTCATCTTTCGGAGTTGGGAGCCTCCCTCGCTTTAACGGGTCGCAATGTCAATAATTTGCAAGAAGTTGCAGATAAATGTAAAGATCCACGGCCATTCATTATTACTGGGGAGATAACGAATGAGACCGACGTTGAAAAAATTCTCAACTCCACAATCAAACATTACGGAAAATTAGATGTTCTAATTAACAATGCGGGAACTTTGGCCAGTGGAAGTATCGAAAATACAAGCTTGGAACAATACGACAGGTGCGTTTGAATCTGTGAAGCTAATCATAGATTTATACCAATTGTAATTTAATCAACTAATTTAAAAAGATTTTTAAATTGAATTAATTCAATTTAAAAATCATTAGATATCTAAATTTGAAGTAATGATCTTTTAAATCATTTATGGTAATTAATATAAATATAAATACTTTTAATTAACAAAAAAAATCAGTTAATTTTATAACATTAATATATCATTTTTAATTTATTATTTTATTATACTATTATTATACTATTATGCTTTATAATATTTTTACCAATATTATTTTGATTTAGACATTCTAAATATTTAGTTTTATAAAATTATGATCAAAGTTTTTACAATGTTTTTTTTAAAGTTTTGTTTTATAGTTTGTCGAGCACTTTGTTGTCCGTTAGCAAATGTATTTTCTTCCTCATACAGGATGCATTAGTTATTTTTAAAATAATAGACAAACTAAAGTTTTAATTTTGAGATCAATTAAATGTATAAATTTACAACAACAAAAATACAAAATAATACAAAAAACATTTAAAATGAAATGGCAAATCAGACACAAGACTTTGCAATTATTCTTGAATATATTTTTTTTTAATTCTAGCATAATTTATTTATTCGTTTTTTATTTATTTATTTTATTGTTCAATTTGTGGGTGGTCCTAAACCAATCTGTTTAGATTTTAATATTTTCGAAATAGCAAAAAAGAAAATCCACAACATTTTACTGCATTTTTTAAATTTATAATGTTTAATACATTCTCTTTACAAAATGTATATGTATTTGTCTGCTTTTTAATTGTTAATCTTTTCCATGCTCATTTTGCATAAAATTATGCATGAAAAAATTGATTTCCTTCCAATCTTAAATTAAATTTATTGCCAAAATTATTTTTGTTTGGTGTTATCGGTGATACCATTCTGTCTTCGATATCCCTTCCGGGACGACCAAACACTACTGTTTCTGTTTCTTCATCACTTTTTTTAATATAATTTTTTTGATTCAATTTTTAACTCTTTTAGTTCTTCGATCTTAATTTCTTAATTAATATTCGATGTTTGCAATTTTTTAATTTATTCTGCTTAATCAGACGCCGTTTCTATAATTTCTTCATCTATTTTTCGAACCCTACATCATCTAATAAAAAACAGCATTTTTAGTATCTTAAATATTTTTTATAAAATATCAAGTTTCATCATAAGCTTTTAATCACTTATTCATAACCGTTACGTGTTTTTAATTAATCTACTTAGAAATAGTTTGTATATTATCGCATATAACCTACTTCCTTATATAATGAAAAATAATATGATTATTCAAATATAAATATAATAAAATAATCACTTTTGAAATTAATTCTATTTATTAAACATCTCGCAATGTTCTTTTAATTTAAAATAAACTTTTAAATCTTAAAATCAATAGATAATTCCACAGTATATTCATTTTTCTCTTTAAAGCCTTTAATTTCTCAATAACTTATTTTTTAAATATTTTTTAAAAATTAAACATTTGGATGAAACTGAATACAAAAGTTTGACTTCCGCAGTTCTCAAATTAAAATGTTTAAGTTATTCATATAAATATAATTCATTATAAAAAGTATGAAAACAGTTTGAAACAATTAGTTATTGATTCAAATATATAATTAATATTGAATTTTAAATAATATTTATTTAAATACTATAAATTTCTTATATTGTTTGGTCCTGACAATTTATATTTAAAACATATATAAAAAAAGATTTTTATTATTTTGTGTGTGTGTAGTAAAATAGAAATATGTCTATAAAAAACTTATAATCACAATTTTAAATACAAAATTGTTTGTAAATATTCATCATTTATTAATGAAACCAAATTTATTTAATATATCATTTTTATGATAATTGTAGCATATTTTTAATTTGTTATATTCTAATATTTAAAATTAATCAACTCTTAGATAATAAAATGAAACAACAATTATTGAAATTTATTAAAATAATTTAAATCTATGAAGATTTAAAAAAAATTATTGGCATTTTTGATCGGTGCACATTTCTTTCAATGTAATATTTTCTTCTTAATTTGATTCTCTCTGAAAGTTGATTAAAAAAATATGAAATAAAAAATGGATTTTTTTAAAGAAAAATACAAAAAATAAAATAAATTATTAATAAATTATTTATTATTAAATGAATAAATTATTAATGTTTAAACAAAATTGTATTTGACATGGTAATTTTTCGAGTTGGAAAAGAGAAAGAGGAAGATCTGTTGCACCCTATCTTTTAATTTTTTGTTGGTATTTGAAATGGTAATTTTTCGATTTGGGAAAGGGAAGGGGGAAGTTTTGTTGAATAATATCCCGTTCAAAGCCTTTTGACTATAAAAAAAACGTTTGTCCAAATTTTATGTACTATCAAAGCTTCCTTACTTAAAAAAAAAGTATTATAAGTCAATCGATTAGTCTCGAATCAACACATCGTTTCTATTCTCGCATTGACTTTGAATTATCTTAATCAAAAACTTTTTACTATAAAAACCCGCTTTTTAAAATATTACAAAGTGCTAAAAAGAATGCAATAAATATTTTTAGAAATTCTTCGATCAATTTCAAGATATTAGTGATGAAAGTAAACCCTCCAAATTTCATCAATTTATCTGGAACCGTCTTCAAGTTTTTATGTTCTCAATAAAGTATGACATATACAAATCCGGACAATTATTTAGAATATTGTATTAGACAAATTTAAAGATCGTGGAAAATTTAATCAAATGAATTTTTAAAAATTCGAAATTGTTACCATGACAAATCATCCTCAATCAGGAAGCACAATGTTTATAATCTCGTACCAATTATAAACGCTCATAATTATAACGTCAATAAGTATAGTTACCATTTCAAAATGAAATGTTCTTTTTCAGCGTTTTCAATACAAATGTCCGTTCGATTTATCAACTGACGATGCTCGCTGTTCCTCATTTGATAAAATCCAAAGGAAATATTGTCAATGTCTCGAGCGTTAATGGAATCAGATCATTTCCAGGAGTCCTGGCTTATAACATGAGCAAATCAGCCCTCGACCAGCTAACTAGATGCGTTGCTTTGGAACTTGCTCCCAAACAAGTAATTTATCATTTATCAAATTTCAATTTTCAAGGAAAAAGCAGACTGTTTTCGAGTATTGTAATTAATTTTTTCGTCACTGAATTTATTTACAGGTTCGTGTGAATTCTGTGAATCCTGGAGTGGTTGTAACCCAGTTGCACAAGAGGACTGGAATGTCCGAGGAGGAGTTGAAAAATTTCTTCGAACATAGTAAAAAAACCCACGCATTAGGTCGACCTGGAGATGTGACTGAGGTTGCAAAAGCTATTGCATTTTTGGCTAGCGACGATGCTAGTTTCATTACCGGTGAATGTTTGCCCGTTGATGGTGGAAGACATGCCATGTGTCCTCGTTGAATATTGTCTGTTACATGCACATTTTGGTATTTAAAAAATCAAATTTTAATACAAAAACACATTGTAAGTGTAGAAACCAAAGTGCAGATTTCATAAAAGATGTCCAGGTATCAAAAACTGGATTTATTTTTAATAAGCAAAATGTTATTTTATATTCTTATGTAAAAAATAAAACAGATTCAAAACTGTCTGTCTTGTTTTTTTATCTCCTGTAATCAGTGGTGTAATCGTGTCCTGTGCCGCACGGAAAATTTTTCTAGTTATGGACCATCCATAAGCTATGTCATTCTTTTAGGTTTTTTACCTCCCCCTCTTCTGATAGTAACGTAGCCCTTGATTATAAACGGATTTTAGTTTTATTAATTCTTTTAAATAATATTAATGTAGTAAGCATATTGGATTTAATACGAAACACTAATAGTTGAATTTTCAAACAAAAAAAGATTGTCTACCTAAAGAGATGAATTTTCAACACAAAAAGACGAATTTTCAACCCAAACAGTTGCAATACCAACCAAATAGGTGAACTTTCCAGTTAATGAGACGAGTTTTCAAAAAAAAAAAGGATGAACTTTCTAGTAAAAGAGATGAGTTTTCCAAAAAATAGTTTAATATTTAACCAGATGATAACATTTGCAAGCAAAAATACGAATTTTTTCGAAGACAGCTAAATTTTTAACGGGAAAGTTACTTTTCAAACAAGAAAAATAAACTTTTAACCAAGAGAGGTGACTCTTCTAACATAAAAGATCAATTTTTAATCCAATGGCTGATTTTTTAACAACATAGTTGAATTTTCAACCAAGAAAGATGATTTTCTACCATATGTAAGATAAAAAATGGACTTTAAAATCGGGAAAGATGCATTATTAACAGAAAAATCATTTTCACTCAAGAAAGATGAATTTTTAGCAAGAAAATTGAATTCTCAACAAAAATTTTAAACTTTCAACAAAAAAGAATAATTTTCTACTTAAAAAAGACGAATTTCTAATAATATATATGAATTTTCTACCAAATAGTTGAATTTTCAACAAACAAGAATAACTGTCTACCCAGAAAGACGGCTTTTCAACCAAATACATGAATTTTCTAACAATTAGTTGAATTTTTAACTTATGAAATATACAGAATAAAATTTTGACCAAAAATGGGATAGTTACATTTTCAGATAAAAACTCTGAATAAACAAAAGACGCATTTTTATCATAAGAACGAATTTCCAATTTATCCAATTGCAGGATAAATACGTTTTAACCCAACATGAAATAGTTAAATTTTCAGATAGAAAAAAAAATGTTTTTTGACAAAAAAATAAATGAATTTGCAACAAAATTATTTAACTTTAAAGCCAAAAAGATGAATTTAATACAAAAAAAATTTTGAATTTTCTACCACAAAATGTGATTTTTTATCCAAAACATTTAATTTCAAATCAAATAGTTTAATTTTCTACCTAATTGTTGCATTTTCAAGCCAACAAAGATGAAATTTTAACATAACAGTTCATTTAGAAGCATACAGTTGAATATTCAACTATATTATAAATCCTTAATAAAAAAATTAATAAAATCATATTTTTACAAAGCAGATCAACTTTATATCAAATAATCGAATTTACAACCATAAACTTTTAAATTGTTGAAATTCAGATTCTACGTTAAAATTCCCTACAGAAGGCCTGTAAGTAGCAGTCAACAGGCGTTATACGTCTTACATATCTTATTTTTTTTTTTACTTTTTACCGTTGCAAAAAAACTATTGCGATTATTCCATGACCTTCTATAGGGAATTTTAATGTAGAATCCGAATTTCAACAATTTAAAAGTTGATTTTGCTGTTTTTTCGAGTTTTTTTAAAATGAACCCAATGGGGTCTTTACGGGTACTTTGTAGAGGCTCCATTCGGTTCGTTCGGTCCGCCAGGGCAAACATGAAACACATTTTCTGGTAGAAGTATTTAAATATTCAACCATAGATAAACCTTTAACTAAAAAAGCAAGTTTTAACAAAGTATATACATGAACTTTTGATAAAAGAGATGACTTTTGTAACAATATAGTTGCAATATCAAGACAATAATTCAATTTTCAACCCTTTTTTACGAACCAACCAACCACCCTCCAACTGGTAACGTAGTTTATGGAAAGTACCGCAAGGGCAATTTTTTCTTTAAGGACTATACCACTGCTTTTAATAATTTAGCCTACGTCTATACTATTTTTTTTAGCAAGTCACTGATTGAGAATTAGGATACATATTAGCGCCACGTTTCAAAGTAAAGGCTCTGATTGGCTCTTTTATCGATTGATAATTTCATGTACATAGGAGTAGGTTTGTATTCCGATGTCCAATTATCCATGGACAAGTCTCAGCCGGTTAGCTGTTTTTGCAGATGTGCCATGTGAGTCATGTGCCAAATAAGCAGAAATCGTTAAACTGCAATCAGTGGAAAAAATGACAAGCAAATAACGTTGAGATGTCCGAAAGGCTAGTTGCAGCTATTATATATAATGCTGGCATATAGTCTAACCAAGATTATTGTCTTATCGTAATTGCTAGTGTTATCAGTATTATCAGTGTCCATCACGTAAACTTTCAAAGCACAAAACCCTAAAAAATAATGTTTAGCAAATTCTTGCCTTACTGTGCGTCTGGAAAAATTGTCAAAGGTTTTGGTAGAGGTTCCAAATCTTTGGGAATACCAACAGGTTCTTATTTTTAGATTATATTATGATAGAATATATATTGGCTACTTCAATTTAAAAAAAACATAGCTACGTGTACCGAAATTTCGGTACGAATAGCCGGATTTTTGTGTAGACACTTCCATATTTGTACTGAAATTTCAGTACACGAAGACACTTCCTTTTAAAAATTAGTCCAATTTGCTGTGGAACTAGGATTATTATCTATGATTTTAAATTCACAACAGAACTAATCCTTTAGAGTTTACACTTTAACCCAAGAATATATTTGAGATAATGCCTAAAAAAATTTGTAATATATTTATATATTTTTTCAGCGAATCTTCCAGAAGACGTTGTGGACGCTTTGCCTAGTGAATTTGGAACCGGAATTTATTACGGATGGGCATCACTGGATAAAAGTATTTACAAAATGGTTATGAGCATTGGCTGGAACCCATTTTACAAGAACGAGAAAAAATCAATGGTACTTTCAAAATCGTAACCGTAGAATTTAATTGCCAATTTTTTATTCTAATACAATCCATAACGGACCGTACTTGAATTACGTGACAGCTCAAGGGGAGGGGGGGGGGGGGTCAATCATGTACATAATTTTTAGAAATTCACAAATGAAACAAATAATTCGCAGTATTTATATATAAATTTAATATCAATTTAACTTTCTACGCCAAAGCAACCTGCTCATTTAAGATTTAACATAGCCAACAATTTTTTTGGAAAAGTCAGGGAATTTTTATTACATTTAATAACTGTCAAGCAGAATAAATTTGAAAATTTTCCATTTTAATGTTGTTAAACTATAATTTAGAGAGTAAAGATAACTTAAATGCTGATAAATACTGATAAAAAATGCTGAATAAACACCCCGCCTCGTACGTTGGCCCACATCCGAATATAACCGAATTAAGCGCTGCTTCACTTTGGTGATCGGACGAGAAGCCTTAAACATTTACACATGCCCAAGCGGACATATTTGCGGACACAATTTGAAATTGTTTTTTTGTTGTAAAAGATTTGAAGTTAAAAATTTGTACAAGCTTAAAATTCCGGCCATTAAAAGGATTCTGGTCTTTCTAGTCAGAAAAATCTGCCCGCTACGCGGGCACATTCTCATCGCGAACTACGCGCGCGGCTCGCAAGTTTCAGCGAGCCACTGTTCGTTCTCGCGCTTCGCGCTAGATGTTATATTTATCTCGCGCTTCGTGCTCGATTATGTATTTACCTCGCGCTACGCGCTCGGTCTTTATATTTTCGCACATTTTTGTGCAAACATTTTAAAATTAAGTCTCAAAACATCCACCACAGTAATTTTGTGATTGTGAATTCTCTTTCGTTAAAAAAGCTTAGCTCGAGAGTTTGAGCGCACCTACGGCACGCGACTGAGGGCAATTAGCTCCGCGCTTAGTCTTTGCATTTCTTCCGCATTCGAACACAGACCTTTTAAAATCAAATGTGAACGGACGGACAACTGTAATTTTCTGATTTTAAACTCTTTTTTGTTAAAGCTTTTTAGGCTTTAACGAACACATTCTCATCACGTATCTCGTGCTTCGCACTCGATTTTTTCCAACCTGTCAACTTTTGTACATTGTACACAACATTTTTATATCAATTATAATAAATTTTTTATGTAACTCTGCCAGGGATTACTTATTAAAAAATTGCAAAATAAAAAGCTTATATCAAAAAGTGATTCATTCTTAATCACTGTAGTAATTTTTGATTTTTCAAAAAAAGTCATGAGCAGAAATTGTTAAATTTTGTGAATTCTATGAATAACTGTACGGAGAGGTTTTGAATTTTTAAAAAGGTGGTCTCAAAACTATTCAAAATGTGCCCACTTTTGGAATTTTCATCCAAAATGGCTGGCTAACGAACTTGTCCTTTAGTTTAGGATACTAAACGAGTGCGCCAAAGGCAAATCTGATAGATTAATTTTTTCAAAAGTTATCGTGTTCACAGACAGACAGACATACAGACACATTCGTAAAAACCTATTTTTCGGATTCAGGGGGTCTCAAAACGTGGACATTTTAAAAAAACTGGTGGGGGGGGTCAAATTTTACACAAATCTAATACCTTTTCTGATGAGAATTTAAAAAAATGCAAAATTTGGAAAAAAGTACAGAATTTGTAAAATGAAGTTTTTTGGTAACCCTGATATAATATTCTTGTTAGTCATTTGTTTGCCTTATATTTACATTTTTTTCTTGCAGTTGCTTCCTCCTAAAGATTATCTTCTTAGTTATAAAATTGTATCATTTGTTTGAAAATTCAACAATTTTGTTAAAAAGTCATCATCTTTGATTGAATATCCAACTATAAAAATGCAATGGCTTGGTTGAAAACTCAACTGTTTGTTTTGAAAATGTAATTGTTTTTGTTAAAAAATTAACTATTTCGCAGAAAATTAACTTGTTTAAAATTCATATTTTGACGTTGAAAAGTATAAACTGAAATTTTACATTTGTTTTTTGAAAAGTTGTCTTTTTAAATTAAAAATTCATCTGTTTTAGTAGGAATTTCATCTTTTTCTTGGATAAAAATAAAAATATCTCTTTCAGTAGAAATTGCATCTTTTTTGAATAAAAATTCAACGTTTTGATTGAAAATTCAACAATTTTTTTTAAGCTCATCCTTTTTGTTTAAGATATACCTGTTTGATTGACAGTTCATCTATTTCGTAGAAAATTTCATTGTTGTTCGAAATTCATATTTTCGTGTTAAAAATTGAACCGAAATTTTTTTTATGAAGATTCAACTGTTTTTTTTTAGTTTGTCTTTTCAATTCAAAAATTCATCTACTATTTTAGTAGAAATTATAACTTTTTGGATAAAAATGTAACCGTTTGGTTAAAAATACAATAATTTAAAAAAAAAGTCATCGTCAGACAAAAATGAAATTATTTGATTGAAAATTAAATTGTTTCGTAGAAAATGAACTTCTTGTGATTTCATATTTTGGTGCTGAAAAGTAAACTAAAATCTTGTTTGGATGAAAAATCGACTATTTGTTTGAAAATTCGCATTTGTGATTTAAAAATGTATCTATTTTAGTAGAACTTGCATCTTTCTTGGATAAAAATGAAATTGTTTGGTTGAAAACTCAACTGTTTCGTTGAAAATTCAACTATTTTGTTGAAAATTCAACTGTTTCATAGAAAAATAACTTTTTGTTTAAAATTTATACTTTGTTGTTGAAAAGTCAACTGAAATCTTTTTTGGATGAAAATGCAACTATTTTTTTGAAAATTTTCTATTTTAATTTAACAATTGATCTGTTTTAGTAGAAGTTTCCCCTTTCTTGGATAAGGATGCAACAGTTTGATTGAAAAATAATCTTCTTTGCTTGAATATTCAACTATTTCGTTTATAAACTCTGCTTGAAGCACTTTTTGAAGATTCATATTTTTAGTTGAAACTTGATCTCTTTGGTTGGAAGTTTAACTATTTTATTGATAAGTGATCTTTTTTAATTATTGTTTTCTGTAATGAAGGTTTATCTCTTTGATTAAAAATTTAACTATTTTGTTAAAAATTAATTTTTTGCTGGAAATTCATATTTTTTGGATGAGAATTCGATTTTTGTACACAAAATTAGTCTTTCGGTTTGAAGGTTCAACACTTTAGGTAAACCTCTTATTCCTTCATTCCTTCATTCATTTCTTTGGTATGAAATTTAATCTTTCGTGGTTGACATGTTAATGTTAAACTTGTTTGTTGAAAAATCATCTTTTTAGCTTAAAAGTTCAGGTATAATTATTTATTATAGTCTTAGTCTATTTATATTTATTATAATAATATTTATTGGTAGAAAAATCATTTTTTTATTTGTATCTGAAATTTTGTTTACTTCCGTTTACAAAAGACACTCTGTTCAAAATATTACAAAATAAAAATGCTGTTATTTGAATGTTAATGGCCAGGGGAAATGAAAAATCGGGCAAGGAAGAATCAGGATCTTAGAGAGGGCCTGTAATCCCTTACTTAATTTAAATACGGTCCCTAAAATTTATACATTAAGAGTGATTTTTATGCATACAATATAAAAAATGTATGGTGCATTGCAGGCCTTCTTATTGGAAAAAATATACAAAATTCTAAACAGCATAATTATTAAGCGTAAATATCTGCACTTCTTTGGAATAACAAAAATCAAATGATCTTTTCAGGAAGTTCATCTACTTCATGATTTTCCCAATGACTTGTATGATAAGGAACTTAAAGTTATAATCACGGGTTACATCAGACCAGAGAAAGATTTCTCATCCGTAGGTAAGCATAATCTTTCATATATATATATCCTCAGAAAATTCTCTCTGGAAGTGATACTTCTAGATGGAGACACCTTGATGCATCTAAGGAGAGAGGGAGGGGATCGGAGTTTTCTGAGGTTATTCAAAGCAGCGTATTGGTTCGGGTCGCATCGGAGACGTGTGTACCCGCGCACGTATTTGGTGGAGAGTAGTTAATATCGACGCGATAGTGTCGAATTACTATTACAAAAGTCCAGAACTTGTGGCATAAGCCTGAGGAAATTTGCAACTTGCAAAAAGACAAGATGAAACGCCCATTGGGCAAAACAAAAATCCCCGAACTTGATACGGAGCAGCGAGTAAACTTATTTTCTCTGTTCCCTCACCTGATCATCTTGAAGCAACAGGTGTCACTCTGGAAAGCAATTTCCAATAACTGTAGAAGTGACAGTGACCATCCCCTTCGGTTCGGTTTTGATTCCTCTAGAATCAAACCAAAGGGCCTATGACAAAGCCACCGAACGCATCCTCGGGTTGCGGATAGAGAGTCCCTGTATCAAAGGTTTCTGCTGAATATGGTTACAAAAATAAATAGGCAGTCGCGGACAATTGTCCAGGGGTGGTCCCGAAGGAATTAACCCCCAAGCGG
>NC_046658.1:68263568-68265745 GCF_010883055.1 Belonocnema kinseyi
TTGCATATTTTGCTCAATATTTGGTTTGTAACTAGAATATTAAATAAAGAATTATTTTTCAGATGAATTAATAAGGGAGATAAAGAACGATATAGCAATCGCAAAAGACAAGCTGGATGAACCGAAAATGTGCGAATTCAAAGCTCACTCGTTTTTAACGTGATGATTCAGCAACTTATTGAACAATTTTTAACATTAATTAGGTTTAAGTTTTTACAAAAAGATAAAACTATTTTCATACAAAATATAAACGAACTCGCTTATGAGCGATTGAAATAAAATGAGCTACTTGATAGGAGCAGGATTCTTTGTAGTTGAGATATTAAAAGAATGCGTTACAATGTTTATTAACTTTTGGTCTTATATCTTTACATTCATTGAAGGCTTCTCTTATATACAAAATATATCGTTATTTTAAAATATTTATTTTAAATTAATTACCCTACAGTTCCTCACACACCAGGGGGCGGAGGAGGAGGCGGAGATGAAGATGGAGGTGGTGGAGGTCTTAAAGGTAATAAATTTCCTGCTGGTCGTATTCCTGCTTGAATATTATGTGGGGGTTGAGATTGATTTCTCAAGTTCCAGGGCATATTATTCGAAAACGGTGGAGGATGAAAAGGTGGTCGAAACGACATTGGAGATCTGAAATCTAAATGATTACAAGATTTAAATATACATACTCTTCAGTGCGGAGTCTTTTTTTTTAATTTCACCACTTACTACTGGTATCACCATATGCTGGAGCAGAATAATACATCGATGGCCAAGCAGGGTTTGGAAATGGTGGAAATCTAGGCCAGAGATTCTGCTGATAGGCTGGAGGTCCGTACCAATTTTGAGAATTGCGAGGTTGTTGAGAGTCAATTGGATTTGGCTGACTATGCCCACTGCCCTGGTGTTGATTTTGCGGGTTTCTTTTTGTATTCCAAGGATGATGGGACTGCCATCCGGATTTTGGACCTCCAGATTTTGCACCACTGGGTTTCGGTCCGATAGTTCGTTTTCGTTTATTCGGTATGTCGCTCCCGGAATCCACCTTGTCATTTTTCTGTTGTTTTCTTAGATTTTGGTAGTAAGCTTGCTCTTCCTCATCGTCTGAAAATTCTGGAGGTTCATCATCACCAGTTGGATCAGAAGCTTTCATTCTGTAATAATACAATATTTCGTAAACATTTCATCATTTTGCCGTTTTATACGCATTTGTAATAATTTAGTTATCAGTTTACATACTTTGTGAGGTCGTGCAAAAAAACCACGGTCGTATATTCCGTATTAGGACAGAAATAAACGTTCATGCCGACTTGTATTTTACTTTCTTCGATGTGCTTGGAATTGTTGAAACGAACACAGTAATGAGGATCTGTTACTTGACCGAAGACATCGAAAACTCGACCCAAGACTCGACGACCTCTTTCTACAAAAAGAACTGTGTCTATGTTCAAGGTCGGTTTTCCAGGCTTTGGACGAACTACTACCATCTGATCAACGATCCAAGCAACCTAAAAATCAAATAATTTAAACATATTTATCCTTTCTGGTTAAAAATGAAATTATTTCGTTGAAATATCAACTGTTACATGCTTAGTTGACAACTCATCTCTCTTTTTTTTGGCTGAAAAGTCGATTATCTTACTTAAAGTTTAACTACTTTGCAAACAAAAATGTTTTGCCGTATGGGTGCCGAAACGTTGGTGATTATTTATTTGCAAATGTTTTTTAATTGTGATTTGATAATTATAAGAAAAAAAGAAAACTAAGAAATAAAAAATTGAAGGAAGGGGATTTGGTTGGCTGCCTTCTCATTTATAATTCCACTTTTTTACTTCTAGCCAGAAGAAGAGAAAATTCTTTCTTTTCTTTTTTAGGAGGCAAAAGTTTTTTTTTCTTTTTCAGACTGCAATAGGAACATTTTATGGTGTTTGTCCAAATTTGGTCGTTAGATTCTTGATTTTATTATCAGGAATTCTTCACGTTGACGTAATTATTGGACGTTAAATAGAATTTTTTATTTGATTTTAATCTCATTTAAATACCTTAAATTGAAAGAAAAATCAAGTTGTTCATGAAGGATTAATGATTATACAGTCTGTCAAGTTAAAGCGTGGGTGGCTTTACTCGCAGTCGGTAAGGTGTATCGACATGATTTTGGTGTCAAAATATTAAGAAGAGCTCCC
>NC_046658.1:68265845-68306074 GCF_010883055.1 Belonocnema kinseyi
AAAAGGCCATTTTATCTGCAGCAATCGAACATCTACATTAGTTTTACTCAATTTTAAATCAAATGAAGAAAAAATGCTCACTTCTCCAAGTGGATCACAAAGAACTTCAGGAACATTGATCTGTAGCTCTTCAATCGGTGGAAGATCATCATATTCTCCTTTCTCTGCCCGTTGAGAGCGCTGATTTGGAGTTTTGACATTTTGGCTCCTGTTCAAAAGAAATTAGACTTCAATTATAGAAAAGATGTACCGAGATGATTTCATAATTTATAACAATTAAACTAAATTAATTTCACGACTCAGGTTATAAAATACTTACTTTTCTTTTTGGGATTCCTTCTTTCTGCTCTCGTCCTCACTGCTGCTATCAGATGAACTATTATCACTCTTGCTCTCTTCAGATTCTTCTTCACTGCTACTGGAGTCGTCCTCACTGTCAACTTCATCACTGCTGCAGGTAATTTCAATATTGGTTCTGTATTCTTTCAGAATTACTGGACCATCTTCATCTTCATTGACATTTTCATTTTGGGCATCTGAATTTTGAGTTTCTTGAGTCACTTCCTCAACCTCAGAATCTGAAGTATCATAATCCATGGCAATCGCACTAAGGGCACATGGTTTATAGGCAGGAGCTGCAAACAATGGCAAAAATATAAATAGTTTAAACACCAAATTTGAAATTGGACGTCCCATTTTTAATAGTTCATAGTTCCATTTGAAATTACTCGGTTTGAAACATTTTCAATTACAAATTGTTGAACCAGACGATAGTGAATTTAAAATTGTAAATGTTACACTATAATTACCCCCAGTGGAATGAATTTTCTCGAGTTCTTTCGAAGATATACTTTCAAAAACAACAGAAATGACATCGTCTTTTGCACTGCTTTCTTTCTCCAAAATAGGAGAAGAATCGACGGATTCCAAAGATGGCACTTCCGAAATTATTGCTTCATCTTCAAAATTATTTTTAGAATTTGAGACCAGATTGTCATCACTTTTTGGATTAGAATCACCAATTTTTTCTAAATTTTCGATGGCACTCGTTACACTCTGTTTTTCGATTTCCATTATTACCAAATGGGATCTTTTGATAAGATAGATTCTTCGTAATAGTACTATTTCATTCTTTTAAAGTGTATTCGATAAATCTTTTATATGTCAGTGGTGTTTAAGATACAAATATCTTATACGTGAAGAAATAAAATCAGAATTGTAACATTTCTAACAAATGTTGTCACTGACGATTGACGTATACTTTCGAAAAATATTTAAATACAGTCACGTAACATATGTAATTGAAAATAAAATAGGATACGTGATTATTTTATGAATACATAAATAAATTATTTATTTAGGAGAAGGTTCAAAAGCTTTTCAAGTTTTCTCTAAAGCTCTAAAATGTGCAGACGAAAACACAAACACCACGTGTTATCTAACCTCAAATTCTGGAATTTTAAATTTCGACTACAGTGCCCTCTGTTACTTTAGCGGGAATGTTTAAATTACTAAAGAAAAATCGTTTACATAAATATTTTATTGATAAATAATTTAGTATTGAATAAAAGGCATAAATTAAATAAAACTAATGGCCAGAAACAATAGCGCTATAATAATTGATAAAAATCAAATTGTGATCTTCACTAAACGCGGGAAAAATGGAATTACGATTTCCAAAAATTGGTAAAAAGTTAGATTTCTATTATTTCCAAAAATTAACCCAATATAGTTTTTAAAGTACTCCGGCTTTTGGTTCAGTCTAATGAAAAATCATTCAAATTATTTTGTTTATGCGGATAAATATGTCCTCTTTCACATAATGCCTTTTTGGGGGTCCTTTCCAGGTTAAAATTTGAATCGTCAATGTTTAAAGTCGTGTCAAGAAAACATAGGATCTTATGGAGAGGCCTTTCGCGGGCTCCAAAAATGGTTAATTTTAACTTAAAAACACGTTAAGTTTAATTTTAGTCAAATTTAGCCAAATGCCAAGCGCGTAAAATGACTTTTACCAGAATCGTGTCAAATCAACATTTAAATTTACATTTAATTATCAAAAAAAATTTAATTTATATTGATCAGCATAAAAAATTGATACCTAATTCATTAACTGATATCCTGGCCAAAGGCCGTAGTAGGATAAGCATAGTCTGGGGCGCCCCGCTCAGATGTGACCCATATTTCAGGGACCCATAAAATAAAAAAATAAAATTTTCTAGAAAACGGCTTCACCGACCTTGATGTAGAGAGTACTGAAGAAGTTCTGAGAAAAATTCCTGATGATTACACGGGGATGAAAAGAATTACTATAATTTTTAAATAATTTTTTTGTAATCGTAGCGGCACTTCATAGTTTAAAAGAATAAAAATTACCTGGCTGGCCCCTCCTATGTATTCAATTACATGAGAATGAGGGGCCAACTTTATGTTTAGCTTATGACGCAATAAGATACACTCAATGGTGTAACATAAACTAGATGCAACAGCATCATTCGTTTAGAAACTCATTTTCTCGTGAATTCCCCAGTCACAGTGTCAATTGATTATAAGAAGATAGAAAAATACTTCTCTTTGTTTACTGCTGACACCAAACTAATTTCATGTATGCCCAGGAAGACACTACGCGGAGGTCGTCCGTCATATTAGCATCCCTTACTTTATTGACACTATACACAACTATATACATCCTGTATTAATAACTTAACAAAACATATATACACTATATACGAGTATACAGAGGATACCCAATAATTTACGTATAGACACTTCATATACACAAAAAATATTTACATTATTTTAAAGCTGAGATCCTCAGTTATTTATTCACAAAACATAATAATCTTTCTTTCATCGAAGAAAACAGTGACAACAACTAATCCGCAGCTTTAAAATAATACACATATGTTTCGCGCATATGAAGTGCCTGTATGTAAATTGTTCGGTATCGTGCGTGTATTCGTATATAGTGTATATATTTTTTGTCAAGTTATTAATAAAGGACGTATATAGTTGTATATAGTGTAAATAAAGTAAGTCATGCTCATCTGACTGACGTCCTTCACGTGGTGCATCGTGGGCAAACATGAAATTAGTTTGGCAAATAGCAGTAAACGAAGAGAAGTATCTTTCTATTTAACTTAATATCAATTGACACTGTGACTGGGAAATTCTCGATCAAATATTTTTTTAATCGAATGATGTTGCATCTTGCTTATATTACACCACTGCAGATAACTTTCTGCGTCACGAGCTAAACATGAATATGGCCCCTCATCCTTATGTAATTGCATACATATGAGGGGCCTACCGAGTAGCTTTTTTTTAACTATGAAGTACCGCTACGATCATTTCCCCAAAATATATATTGAATATTTTAATGTGAGCATGATATAGGGGAAAAAATTGTTTGTGTTGCAAAAGTACTTCCTTTCAGTACTCTCTACATTCTACAACATATATTTGAACGATCAAGATCGTTCAAGCAGTTTTCGAGAAAATTTTTTTTTTAATTTTCAAATTTTTTCAAGTTAAGACTTGGCGTAAATTTATCTCACATGGGGAGCCACTTATCCCAGCAATATGGATCAAATCGGTGCGGGGACACCCAGACCATGCTTATCCTGCTACGGCCTTTTGTATTTAATTCCAAATTTCAGAAAAAAATAATGGACATAACTTTTGACTAGCTTTCCCATTAGCAGGGCTACTTTAAACGTGAAATACGCCGGCAAAAAGAAAATTGTATGTAAATCTCTTGTACATTTTAATATTTATAACAAAAATTAAATTTCGTAAAAATTAATCGTAAAATACATTCAGCTATAAATGAAGGTGCTTAATGTAACTAAATGAGAAAAATGTTAACTAAAGAGGGTAAATAATAAGAGTTTTTTCGTTTGAGTATATCGTCGTTTTATTGATATTTACAGGTACATAACGGCACAAATAGACGTTAGTAACATGAGAGAACGAAAAAATTCTTTCAAGTTAATATTTATGACTCGTTTGATGAAAATCCAGCGAGGCGGTTAATGATGACAATCTGCCTATGAAAATACTTAATGAAGCCTCTCGACAATGAAACAAAGATACAAAGGAAAAAAACTTCCTAAAAACAGTGATTTAAAAAAAAAATTATTGTCCCGAATCCCTTGCCTCGGATTTTCCACCCTCAACAAAAATCACGGAGCAATATTTCCGCAAAAATAAAAGTAGCAAACAATTTTTTATGATTTTCAACATACACTTAAGTCTTTTTTTTAATTACATTTTTTTCGTGACTAACGAACGAAACAACTTAGAAAGGATTTGTAACTAAGAGAAAAATAATTAAACAGTTTGAGATCCAATGTCTCATCTCGCAAGAACAGAAGAGAATTCGATGAAGTAAAAAAGGAAAAGTGAAATCATCGTTTTTGCATATCTTTTCAACTTCGTTTTTTTTCATTTATTTAAAAAACTTTGCATTCTGTTTTGCTCTGAGCAAACTCATCCGTTTGAAAAGATTCTTAGCCATATTTAAAAACAAACAAAAAATGTAAAAATACTTCTTTTAAACTAAACTTAAGTTCTTACAACTAAAGACAAACGTTCGTTTTTTTTCTTTTTTTTTATAAAATTACACGAACAAATTTAAAGTCTTCACAACAATTGCACCAAAGTTGATTTAAAAACGAATAACGCTCGATTTCTATTTTCTATCTTCTTAAAATAGCCAGTTATTCACAATACAAATAAACATTCAGAAACGATAATAGGTCGTCTTTAAGTTTTTCAATTGTCACGTACACATAAAAACTAAATTTATCAGAAATTAAAATATTCCACTAAATTACTTTTGTTCCTGGCTAAGGATCTTCTAAACTGATTTCAAAAAAGTACAATTATTCACGGCAAATTTTCAGATTCGATGAGAATTTTTATTTCAAATTCAAAAATAACTTTAAAAAAATAGAAAATCGGATTCCTATTTTTAAATCTTTATCAACTTTATCTTTGAAATCTCTTAACAATTTCATAAATCTCATATTTAAGACAATGCAGGGCTTCATTTTTGAAATGGATCTTCTCATCGAAAATCATAAAAATCGTAAGAATTCTTTAGGAATAGAATTTATACCAATTGAGAATGACAAGAAAAGTTAAAAAATAAATAAAATGCTGACGATATTCAAATTTTGACAGAACCTTTTTTACTGCATCTTTAAATTTTCTGCTTTTCAAGAACCTCTCGTCCTCACGGATTCCCTAAGCGGTTCAAGTTTCAAAGTGTTAATAACACGAGTGTGTAATGCGCGTGTCTTTACAATTAATAATAATAATAATTAATAATCATTATAATATTTCTATATATTTCTCGTTTAATCCTCACGTGTACGTACGTGTCACATCGTGTCGTAGTCATATCCATTTGGTTTATTTTGGCATACAAAATAATTTTATTTACAGTCTGAGAATGTTTTCATCGATATTGTTATCGTCATTATACTAAATTAGCGATAGTATAATTCGACGGTTCGCTGAACAACACGACCAGTAATAAGAATAATAATGATAAGGGAGGGGGCTATTTTACAGAGTGAAACGTCGATTAATAAATATCTCTCGGGTCTGGAAAATCAAACTACCGTTTCATTTCCATTTCCGATTTTTCTTATTACTTTTTTTTCTCGTTTTTTCTCCATTTTCGTGTCTACGAAGAACACTCGTCGCCACGACGAGAAAGAGTATCGAGCGAAATTCTCTCCGAAATTATTCCCGGGAATTTTAGACTTTTTAAACTTCGATATTAAATGCACTCTATGTAAATACCCTTTTCTCCCTGTCTCGGTGTGAGAAAATCAGAAATTCGGCGAGAGTCTGCGTTATAAACGTAGAATAATTCTAGTCAGTCTTGGAAAGCAAAAGGAGTCTCGAAAATCGAGTCCAGCTTGTAAAAACCAGTTTTTTCAGTTCAATCTCAGTTTTATTTTCTCAAGCTTAATTTTTTTTCTTCAATTTCTGGCTAAATTTAATTTATTTTTAAAATTACTTTTTTCATCATTTACTTTTCTTTACATGAGTTTGAACGGAAACGCCAGGTTTGAGGATTATTCAAAACGCTCAAGCAATTTTGAGGCCTCCATTTTTTTCTAATCTATTGTTACATACTTGGCCTTCAGAAATTACTGTGTATGCTCTAAACATAAAAAAGCAGAATCGCAAAGAGAGAGGAAGTTTAGGAACGAAAAAATCGGAGAGAATTTCCCTCTTCGCATACAATTATTATATCTACTTTGACCTGAGTTTTATATAACACCCTTTTCTCGCTTCCGACCTTTTCCCATGGATTTATATAATTATTTATAATATTTATAATCTATCCGAGAGAGTGCAACGATAAATTAAGTTACGTTAGATTTACTAACGTACAGCGCCTGTTTATTATATCTTCTTATCTCGCTCCATCGAATCAACCCGAATTGATAATATATTGATAAGAAAGTATCGCGAAAAGCCGGAAAATGTGAGAAACCAGAGGAAATTTGCCATCAAATATTTCTAGAATTTGCCTACTGATAATTCTCTCGCGTCTGAAGGATTTGATAGTGTTAACAAAAAAGACCTCAAAATACTTTAAAGACGCTAGAATTTGAGAATTAAATATTCTGAAATATTATTTAAACACTAGAAATATTTGATGCAATTTTCCCCGGCGTTTAGATCGAAGTCGGAGCACGTGAGAAAGGGAAGGAAAAATATTTTCTTAATAGACGAACGCGTCTAAATTTCGAGGCATTTCTTTGTCTCGGGCGTAAATCAACGGCGATGTCCTTTGTACAATGTTTTTTTTCCTTTTATATGATTTTTCGAGTTTTCACAGTTTTTCTCCGGTCTTATAGATTAGCTCCGGTCGAAAAAGTCACTCGACAATTTTTTTTTGCTATTTACCTATCTAGGGTTTCCACTACGTCGACTGCTGTGATAACTTATGCGAACTCTTATGATGACTCGACGAGTGCTTCTCCTGAAACAAAAGGAAAATTTTTAATTAATTGGCTTGTTATTCAATTCGGAAAATTAAACAATTTTGGGAAAGCAGCTTTTCAGTAACGCGAATAATTAAACTGGAAAAAAATCCTGTCAATCACTTTTTTCTTTTAAAATACTTACCAAATATTGCAGATTATAAATACAATGAATTTAAAATTTCAGAACCCGGAAGGTATGAAAATTACCAACAGAGTAAATAAGGAATGCGGTCAACCTAATTATCATAAAATGTGAATAAATATTGAATGAAAAAATGGTGAATTATGAAATGTGATTAAATGCATCACTAATTTTATATAAATCACCCCGGGTTTTTTTTAAATCGGAATTTTGCTCGCAAATGTCAAACATATGGAGAGTTAATTGAGAGAAGGATCGATGTGAATCAAGGTTAGAATTCCACAACACAGAAGCTTCAATAATGAGGAATTTAAATATCACTTTTAAAATTAGTCGAGTTAAAAATGGATGAATAATAATTTGTAATTCGAAAATGTTTTCCTCCTGTTGATAAAGCAAATAAAGGACTGCTTTTCACAGAGCGACACCTGTCGTTTCTTTCACTTCGGTAAGGTGAGAAGGAAGGGGCACAAATGTGAATGTGAATGAACTCGATTGCCTCTACTCTACTGATGAGTGATCGATTTACATTTTTTACGAATTATCGATTCCAGATATCAATTTAAAATAGAATCATTAATCGAATTTAAAAACTAAAATCGAATAAAATTCAACTTAATTTTTAAATAAGGTAATTAGAGGAATAAATTAATGTTCAAATAACATTGCACATTTAACTCAATTCCTAGATCGATAATATTTCGAAATCAAAGGACTTTTTTACGGATTTGAATTTTGCTCTTCAAAAAAAAAAAGTTTCCTTTTTGACAAATGTGGCAGTGAAATATTTTACAAACAATTTTGACCTGAGTGAAAAAAATTGATTGTGGATTAAGTGTGACTTGTGATGATGATAAAAGCGATAAATATCAAATTAATTATATAATGTAGGTGCTAAGGGGTAATTTTAAAAGCATGCAAAATAATCGTGCAGGTATTACAAAAAAAGATTATAAATTCGTGCAGCATGCGCAAGTGAGATTGATTAAATTTGATTTTTTAAGTAACCTCCACCTAATATAACGTAGCGAACAAGTTTTGTCCCTAATGATGCATTTTCGCAGGATCTCTGAACAATGTTAGTACACAAAAAGCGGCGGCGATGTGCGAAGTGAGTTAAGAAGAGACAAAATAATTACTAAGGTATATTCGTTTCCATAGAACGTTTATTTTTATTGATTTTGATTATGCCGCCCACGATTCCTGCTTTCGTTTCCAACCAAGAAGGGTTAGTTACAAAATATATCACGAT
This sequence comes from Belonocnema kinseyi, assembly GCF_010883055.1. NCBI lineage: Eukaryota > Metazoa > Arthropoda > Insecta > Hymenoptera > Cynipidae > Belonocnema > Belonocnema kinseyi. The sequence goes on from NC_046658.1 coordinate 68,274,250, forward strand.
TCGGTTTTATTTTTCCTAAAATAGGACTTTTCAAAGTTGAACTTCTACTCTTGAACGACGAAATTTTAGAAAGAAATATGAAATGCCCAGAATTTAAATTGTCGGAATTGACTGAAACAGGAACCGAAAGCGACAAGTAAAAATACATTGGATACACAAAGTCGAAGCAACGTACGCGTTACAATTCATTCGAATCCTTTTCCTCTTGATGGTTGCTTACAAAATTAGCCGTAAATCCTCGAAAACACTCAATCGGTACAGTAAATCTTCGCCGCAGTCTCTTTTCATTTTCGCCGTAAAAAATCTAAAGTCGCTTTACCTTAGCAATTACCTTGTCGCTTTCTCTAAATTAATATTGTTCAGAGAAAATAATCTCGCGGAAAGTTCCGATTGATCAACAATCATTAACTAAAACTATCAATTCACTGGAATGTTTCACTCTTTGAAATCAAAAAACCACCATCAAAGTGTAAACTATAAAAATATCTAAATTAAAACGTGTATAATTCTCTTTCATTGGCAAATATTTTTAAACGAATCAACATCTGAGGCTCGTTTTAATATGCTTAATTCTTTCGTATCCTTAGGAATACAAAAAAAATTAATTAACAAAACTAGGAAATATATCAGGGCTTTTTGCGAGCATTACTCGATTCTCACAATGACTCTCTTGTCGAAAGATTTTCTTCTGCTGTGAAAACCTTTTTGGACAACTTTCAAATATAATTTAAACCTGTCTAATTTTCTAAGATAACCCTAGAATTTTCCAAAGAGAAAAAGTGTGCCAATAATCAAATGAATACCTCACTTTTGCTTTTGAATAATGTTAACACTGTTATTAATAGTTTCGAGAAATTTCATCAGGTTAAGTACAAATGGCAACAGTTCTTGGAAAGTCTGGATCAGAGAAAGAAAAAAATGAGAGAGAATGCCGCAAATAATGCGAAGGTAAAAATATTTGTAAAAGAACTAATCATAAGTGTAATAATCACCGTAAAATTAATAAACAAAGTGTCGATGAGAATGTTCGAAATGGGATGTTCGTAACAATAGTGACGATGACGCGATATTTACTCTAGTCATATGTACATCTAATATATATATTTTTTTTAATGGCAAACACTGTAACAACACATATAAACTCACTTTTTCTCAGAATATATATGTAAATCTATATATTAATTATTCGTCATTATGTAATTAACAATTAATTTTAATACACTGCCTCTATTCATTCCTGAGTAATATTATTTTGTTCTGTAGCACATGATGAATTTTAGCGTCTTATTCAAAATTTACAAAGAAATCTTCCCGATAATTCAAACGTTTCACATACCGAATTAAATTTACTTCCATGAGAAAGACGAAAAATCGACTACTTAAAGAGAAAACTTATTTTAAATATTCACTGGTAGAAAATTGCTCCTTTATAATAATATTATACTAAAGTCTAAGTAAAAAAATAAGTGTCTATTCTTCTCAAACTTTAAAGTTGGTGAAAAATTTGTAAATGAATGTTTGCGCTAAAGCATTTGATCGGAAAGGCTATACTTTTTCTTCTAAAGATAACGATTCAGACTTGGTTTTTTGTGTACTTTTTTTTTAATTTTCTTTTTCTTTAAACATTATTAAAACTGGTCACAATGTCTTAGATTAAAAGTTTAAAATTAAATTTAGTGTCACTATTAAAAATTACCCCTAATAAAAAGGAAACAATGTTTTTGTCATTTTCTGAACGCATTTCTACATTTTCTCGTGTCAGCTTCAAAAATCACTAAAGGAAACATTCTCTTCCTTAAAATAAATTGTGAAGTTTTCACATGTTGGGTGAGAAATAATAATAAAATAAATATGAAAGTCCAGCTTTTAGCTGTCTTTTTAAAATACTTTTCTTTTCCTAAGGAATTCCCTAGATTTGACTACTTTTGTGTCATGTATGTATAAAAAATGGTCTTAACTTCTAAGGCTGGCTTCACTAACAATCAGTTTTATCATCCTTATTAAATTCGTCTTTTTCTCAAAAAAAAAAAAAAATTAAATCAAGTTCAAGTACATACATAAATAGTAAGGTTTTTGAACAATCCCATGCTCCTAAATCTACTATGCACACAAATAAAAAAAACTGGACTCTAAGAGAAAAAATAATAGAGAAGAAAACAACATTATGAGAACGAAAGCATTTTTCAAATCTTTGAAAAACTAAAAGAAATTTTTTTGTATTTAAAAAAATAAAATAAAACATGTTGTGTAATCACTTTCGCCACTTAATTAACGAAGCATTTGGCTTTGTCAACATGCAGAATTAATATTGCTATATAGGTTTAAATGGATTTTTATGATCTAGAAAACAATTAGTAACTACGATGAAATCACTGGGATATTTTTTTTGTTAACTTTCTTTAGTAGGCAATTCTCTTTATTTGTTCCGATTTTTTCTCAATTAAATTGCAAATTAAATATATGTTGTTTGAAAATCTCCAATAAAAGAAAAATGCCTCTACTGAAAAAAGCGTTATATAAAAAAAATTAATGTATCATTCTCGAATTGGTATGAACAACAAACGCTTCGTCAATTCAAAAAAATCTATAAATAGAAATGTGATATTCAATTTTTGACAGACTTCCATTTTTATCTGAAGTGTAGAAGCGCGCAAAAAAAAAAAGATACGTTTCTGATTATTTAAGCATTCAAATCACAAACTTTTCAAAATTGCACTTTAAAAAAGACATTTTGCGAAGAAAGAAATGTTTGCAATAATTTTAACCCATGCTACTTTTCCTAATTAAAAAAAAAACTATGTTGAACAAAACTTTTTGTTTGTCTTTTTTGAATATTTTACTAATATTCATATTCAAAAATTATATACTAATTGAAATAAATTATATTATTTTAATTTTGATGAGTATAAAAAGGAGAAAAGTGCAATAATATCACAATGTAAAAATAAAATTCCTTTTAAATTTTTGGCGTGGAAAATGACTGAATATGAAAATATGTATTTTGTTTGTCATTAATTTTTAAGTGCCCAATCATTTTCTAACTCGAAAATTTTCTCTTTAAATTCTCTATAAATTTAAAACTGGACTAATATATCCTGCATTTCTCAACTGAAAATATGTTCAATTAAATTATAGCTAAATGGAAATAATTTCCAAATTAAAGGGTGTTGAATGGATTTTTTTCAAATAATAGTCTTCAATTTAAAATCTTTTCCAATCGAAAATTTTCAGTTGACAATTTCCAAACATAAAAACGATAAAACCTAAAAAATATGTCAATTCACAACCAGAAAAATATAATATTGTATCTATAGTGAAAAAAGTAAAAAAAAATAAAGTTACAAAACTTTTCCTTACTCACTAAAAAATAGAAGAAATAAAAAAAATTCAATTTTAAATCAATAAAATTTGGGAAACTTCTCGCTCTAAAATAATATATAAAACAAAATAACGAATCTGAATAATTTATATTCAATAATAAATTCCTCTCTAAACTTTTTCCCCAGAAGATCCTCAAACATTTCTTTCTCCATAAACTTTTCTCCTCGTCGTGGCTTTTTTCATAGAATCACCCCAAACTCCAAACATCATCTACCCTCTAATACAAAAAAAGACAAAAAATCAACTACTCTACCTAAAATGCAAAATATTTAACTTCTACTCAGGTGGAGGAGGGGGTGGTGGAGGAGAGGAACTAGGTGGAGGTCCATCAGGCAAAGGAGGTGGACACTCTCCCTTTTGCGCGGGAGGATTAAACGCCTCCGATTTATTCCTCGCGTTTCTCAAATTGGGAGGCAAAGCCGGCGGTGGAACACTCGTATCAATCGTGCCATCCCGAGTCACAATCATGTTCCCAGGGTACATATTAAATCTCGGTTGATGCTGTTGCTGATACGGCTGATAATAAACCCCTGGATCATACATAAACCCCCCGGGATTATAAATCGGAGGTGGTGGATAATTGGGAAAAAAGAAGGGCTCACCCCTCTGTGAATTTGCACCCGGATGATTAGGTCGAAGGAGAGGATTTCTAGGACCACGAGCACCCGGAAAAGGATGTTCAGAGTGCTGATAGAAACCTTCGCGGAGCTGCTGAGCGTAGGGCTGGCGCGGTGGAAAGTGGCGGCCACCTCTGCCGCTTCCACGTACCTTATTATTACTGCCGGAGTTATAGTGCCTGCCATTCTGTCTCTCGTTGGATCTCTGCGGAACAAATCCAGGATTAGAGACCGACTGCTGCTTCTTGGTCGGTGGTCCGCTGGTGGTCGGGTTCTCGTCGCTCCGTTCGCGTTTTCGACTCTCGTGCGTCGTCGTGTCTCCAGTACTCGTGCTAGTCCTCGATATTGCATCAGTGCGAATCTTGATCTTGAGTGGACCCTGAACAGGTGGAATCGGCGAGGCAGAAATTGCCTCTGCGACCTTAAGTCTCTCTTTGGCGATCTTGATCTTAATTTTGCCAGGCGGGGACTTGAGCTTCTCACCAGAACCTAGAGATTCACTACTCAAGTTGATCTTGTCCTTGGGAATAGTGATCTTGATCGGCTCTGTGGGAACGTTCTCCCCCTGCTCCGCCTTTTTCCTCTCCTTGTCACGATGTCGTTCCTTATCTTTATCCTTGTGCTTGTGTTTGTGCTTCTCCTTGCTCTTGTCCTTGTCCTTGTGTTTATGTTTCTTCTCCTTCTTTTTCTTCTCGCTCTTGTGGTGCTCGCTCTTTTTCTCCTCAACAGCGATTGGTAGAATTGGTATGCTCACCGCAGAAAGAGTGGAGTCAATTGTGGAACCCGAAAGCGCGCCCATGTCGACTGTGGAGACAAATGGCTCTGGTGTTGCTATCTCGGGCGGCAGAATTGGGGTCAAGGTCGGTGGGAACTCTTGAGTAGGCTTTGGAGGCTGGGTGAACTGCTGAAGGAGAGAAGGCATGGTAGCCAAGGGTTCCTGAAGTAAGGCGCTGATGCTCTGAGCGGACTTGGTGCGAGAGAATTCCTCAAGGGGTTCGGATTTGACCTTGATGCGAGAGATGTCTTCGAGGGGCTCGGCTTTTATCTTGTTGTGAGAGAAATCCTCAAGTGGTTCGGATTTAATCTCGTTTTTGACTTCTGGAATTGGTTCAGTGAGGTCATTCAGCTCTTGCTTCGAAAAAACGATAGGGTCTTGTGTCACAAGGAATTCCTGGAGTTCTTGAGTCACGTAGTCTGGAGGATTCTTCGGAAAGACGGGAGTGCTTTTCGAGGCCACGCTAGAACTAGAACTTTTCGGAATGTCGGGAATCCTGTGTAACTCGACTCTTGGAAATTGAAGCATGTGTTTAGGAAAGTCCTGAATCTTGGAGAACTCCTGAGCATTCTTGAAAAAGTCTTGAGAAGATTTTGAAAAGTCTTGAGTTTTAGGGAATTCCTGTGCTTCGGGAAAGTCTTGTCTTGGTATTCTGCTTTCAACGCCGTTGGTGAGAGGACCATGAGACGCCCGATATGCCAGTGTGGGCTCTGGTTCAAAGGGTTTCATGAGTTCGCTAATCTTTGTGTCGTGCAGGAAAGAAGCGCTTCTGTTAGGATTATCCGCGATTGGTTGAAGCAGCTCAGGTATGCTGTTCGTTGATTTGAAGATGGAGGAGAGGACGTCTTTGGAGGACGCAGATTGATCTAATTCATTCAAGCCCCGGTGTCGCTTGTGAGATGAATTTGCGGCATCGGCCGGATGCCGCTTGACCATATCCTGTTGCTGCAAACCTGATGGGCTCGAGAATGGTGATATGAGAGTAGCCGACATATCGAGAGGAGATTGCTTAGGAGCTTTAGCCGAAGGTGGTGTCTTCTGCCGAGACTTGGACCGCTGGTGAGATTCTCGAGGCGTCTGAAAAGATAGAAATTGGTTAGTTTTTGGAAAATTCGTGCAGAATAAGGAACAGTAAGTTCTAAATTTGAATTATAAACCAAAACTCACCTCTCGCTGTGTTTTCTCTGGGCTGAAAAGCGACTTGGGTTTAACTGGCATCGCATTTTGCTGCTGAACCAGACTCCTATCCTCCTCATGTCTTGGCCTCTTTTCCACCTTGACTTCCTCGTTGCTAACAGGAACCGCCGAGTGTGAACTTCCATTCTTGACCGACTCTTTTACAAACTGCTGCATCCCATGACTCGAGTGTTGATGCGACATAGGTTTGGGCAAGGACTTTTGCTGGACCTGCGGTGAGGCCGGAATCGACAAACTTTGTCCGGAATTCCCCTGCAGCTTGTCCGACTGGTTATGTTTGGAATGATGCGACTGTTTCAGTATATGGGCAATATAATCCTCCCTCTGGACCTCAGCTTTAGGTTTCGGGGGCGGCAGTGGCTTCTCGATAAGCTTCCGAACCTCTTCACTCCTCTGCTCCAGAGAATCGGGCTTCCTCTGGCGATCAACTCGAGACATGTCACGATATTCCGGATAGGCTTTTTGATCCTCTTTTCGATGTTCTGGTACTTTATTATGTCTCGGGTCGTACCTTTTATCATGTGAGCTTATTCTATGTACATTGTGGTTATTGTTGCTCATCCTGTCTTGAACATTGGGATGAACAGCTGACTCTTGAGGCAATCCAGAGTCAAGTCTCGCAGAAGGATCGGGTTGAGAAGCGTCTATCGTCTCCTTTTGCGAAATATTATGGTGAGGATACATCGAGGATCCACTTGTTCCACTAGAGTTAAAATCTCGAGGAGCTCGTTGTCTGTTCGGATCACGATTCGGGTCGCGACTTGGATCTCGACTCGGATCACGATTCGGATCTCGATTCGGGTCACGACTTGGATCTCGATTTGGTTCCCTGGGTTGACTGCTTGAGTGTCTTTGAGGAATCGACTGACTCATTTTCATATCTGGCCTGTGGTGGTGATTATGGTGAAGTGCTGATTTCTGATTAGAGTTTGGAGGTTGCTTGTGCGGAATGGGTCCAGGAACTGGTTTATGATGGTGCGAATGATGTTTGTTGAGATCAGGAAGACTGCTTGGTCCGCTCGAGGACCCAGCTGTATTCTGTTTTTCTCGATCGAGTCGCTCTCGTTCCTTCTTTTCCCGATAGTCACGAACGTCCATGGAGGACCGAGCTGGCATCGAAGGTTTCTTTTCCTCGTGTTTTACCTGATGCTCGTGTTTAATTGGGTGTTCGTGTTTTACTGGGTGGTGAGGCCGATTCGACTGAAAGGTTGGACCTCCATCGGGCGCTGGCGATTGTATCTTACGAGGTTCGGTCTCCTAGAAAATAAGGAGAGAAATGTTTTTATAGGTAGGATTCGAACAATCCTTTTTCATTATTAGCTACTTTTTTGGCACAAGGCTACGTTATTCTAATACGTTTCGTGAGAAATGTTTTTAAATCTAACAATTCGTTGCAGAATTGAAAAAAATGGATAATTTCTCAAAATATGGATAAAGAAACTTACGAAAGGTGAGTTTGAAATGGGATGACCCATGTTCGGACTTTGGTGATCATTCATGCTTTTAATCTTCTTTTTGAGTCTCGAGGGACACTTGTCGAATACGTGTAGAAATTCAGCCGTCAACTTTTGCAAGATTTCCATCGTCACAGTTTTGTCGATGTACCAGAACCAATGTTTTCCTTCATTACTCTGCGGAATCTGTAACAAGTGAACATTCCTTAATCTGGTAATTCTGTGTTAAATTAATTTAGATTGAGGAACAAAAGTTAATTGATATATTACCTCCCAATTTGACCACTTGCAAGTAAGATGAATACAGAAACAGGCAACAACAGTGGGCCGGTATTGAAGACACATTGTCGTCAAGTGTAAACTGAAACATAGAATATCTTCCTTCGAAATGTCTTTCTCAAAGCCAAAAAAAAAGAGGAATAAAAGAGAACGGCTTGGAGAGGAAGATAAAAGAAAGCTATATAATGAGGAGTTCACAGATTTAAGAGAACATTTCGGTTCTAAGTTTTCGCCATGATTGTAGAATCCTCATGCCGAATAGAACTCTAAGCATTTAAAAAAAAAGTTGTCTAATGGATGCTCTTAGGAGATAAATATCTGGATACCGATTAAAACTCCACGGGTCCAATCCCGCTTTAGGGAATTTTGATCAAGGAGAAATGATGTGACACGTAGGAATATTGAATGAATGAAAGAAAAAGAAGCACATTCGCACACTAGAACTCGCATTCATTCCCTACAGATTGTTATCGAGGTGCTAAGTATCATCCGGCATGTGGAACTGAAGGCGAAACGAAACAAAAGAATTTACCATAACGTACAGAAAACGATCAGTCTTTTAGAAGATTCTATTTACCTGGGGGTCCTCATCGTGAAATAAACTTCGTATCGCGTTGGCATTAATAACTTTTTTCCCGAATTAAACTGCTTATTGCTTTGGTTACGTTCTCTTTAGAACCAGACATTACCGCTACCATGCGAAACATTGGCCCAGTTTATTTTAGTCGGTTACTTGGTAAGTTGATAAATTCGTGCTACTCTTTTTATTCTTTAGTTTACAATTTTTATTTTTAACTTTCAAATTTGTAGGTTTCGTGAAAGAAAAGTTATTAGAGAAACAAGTTAGAGTTACGTGGGTATAAAGAGGGCGAATGTCGAGCTTGGAAAAATGTTGCAGCGGAATTTATCTGACCAGAAGGCTTCTAAGAGTAAGAGATACTAGGAAATAATTTGTAGCCACCTGTTAGATGCCATGAAGTACGAAGTCTGGGCTAAGTCCTTGTTCGCTGAAATAAAAATTGCAAATAGTCATTCTGGTCCTTTTTTGAGTGAAATATAAATTTCTGATTAATTATTAGCGTCCCACGAATGTTGATATAATTTTTTTTGGTTGGCTCTCACTTGCTTCGATTGTTTATTATATAATCTCTGAAATCTCCCCCAAAATTCTTCCATTTAGGAAAAAAATCCAGAAAAAGGACGAGTCCTCAGAAGTGAAAGGCGTTAAATCGGCAAAAGAAAACATCAGTGGGGCGCTTTTTAAAAAAATATTAAAGAGATTCACCTTGATCAACTTCGACACCAAAAGACTCACCTTTTACTAGGTGACAACACCTAACAACGTGAGTATGAGGGTGGTCAATGGCAAGTTCGAAGCCCAGAGTCATAAGGAGGGCACTTTCATTTGACACCAGCTCATTAGCCTGCTCCAAATATTGCTGCAATGAGACATACCAGCGATTAAGCAGCAGGTGATTTTGATTTTTTTTTTTCATTTCGTCTCAATTTGAAATAGCTTGACACTCACATCCGACTTCATGTCAAGAGTTGACCCTTCTCTGTGAAGACACACGTGTGCGCATCTGATGACATGTTCCAATTTCCGCGGCTGCTCCTCTGTCTTCGCCGCCAGAAAGAGGGCTGCCGCCGCTATCTTGTTCCTGGGGAACTGTGTTAGCGAGTGGAATACATAGAATCGATGCATGTACACGATGGCTGTATTGATGCATAGTTGCGTACTAATCAAAATTGGTTAAGGAAATTATTTGTTATAAATTTTCTAAATTAGTTTCAATATATGAATTTAAGTATAAAGAAAATTGACTGAACTTTTAAGTTTTAATCATCTTGAACCTTCTCTATAATGTATTCGCTAGGTTAGTGAAGGGTATATAAGATGTTTAGGAAAATCGGGTGGCCACTTACGCAATATAAATTAATTTCATTTCCGCACGGAATTGTGTTCTTTTAGATCACAGAGTCCGAGACTTTAAATCGCGTAAAAATTGTAGGTCTAAAATCACGCGCTTTGATGTATTAATCCCTTGAAATTTATCTCCGTGCAGGATAGCCTTTCGAATTATAAAGTGTAAAATATGAATGATAACCACCAATATTTTAAAAAAATGTAATAGTTTTTTAATGACACATGCATGATTTGAACCCTTTTCGACGCCTATGAAGCGTGGCTAAAGCTCTACTTTTTACTCCTCAGGGAGTAAAAAGTGACGTCAGAGGATAATAAAGAATGCAGAAAATAGAATTGTACGGTAATTTATGGAAAATTACCATATATAATCGATCAAATTACCGTAAATCACCAAAAATTTCCAAAAATATATACACTTTTTAATTGAATTTTGGGTAATTTGTCTTAAATTTCCATAAATGACTATGAAATTAATTACTTCCGAAAATTTATAAAAATGTTTGAAATTGAATTTTGGGTAACTTATGGTAATTTAGCATATTCACATGTACAATGACCATAAATGACAATTTTCGGAACTTTATAGACATTTTTAAATTGAGTTTTGAGCAATGTATGGTAAGTTACTATAAAATACCTCTAATATTACAACAAATTACCCAAAAAATTAATAAATTTCCGAAAATTTATAAAAATGTTTAAAATTAAATTTTTAATCACTTATGGTGAATTACTATATTTACATGTAAAATTATCATAAATGACCGAAAATGTTCGGAAATTTATAGACAGGTTTGAATTGAATTTATGATAAGTTACTATAAATTACATGTAATATTACCATAAATTACCCCAAAAAATTAATAAATTACCCCAAAAAAGTATAAAATTGACTTTTTTGAGTAATTTGTAGTAAGTGACCATATTTTCCTGTAAAACTGCCATAAATTATAGAAAATTTCAGAATAATTTTGACATTTTAAAATTTAATTCAAAAATTAATATAGGCCCAACTCTTAAATCATGACTGTCTTTCGAGAAATGTCCGAAATCATCCACTTGTTATAACAAATATCGTATGCACCAAGGGGGAGAAGGATAGGCGTTCGCCTATAACTCGTACCAAAAACATGCACCATAATATACTATTATGTGTAAATACGTTTAATCTCAGAAAATAAATTTTCCTATAGAATTGTAGCTTTAACAATATTTTATAAGTTGATCCAACGATATAATAATCAATGAAAATAAAATAGAATTTTCAATTTACACGGATCGAAATTAAATTGAATTTTATTTTGTACGTTCCCAAATTTAGATTAGCTCTTCAATTGAAAATCAAAACTTTTTATAATTCTTTAGTGAAAACTGATAGGAATTATCCAAAAGACAATTTTTCTCTCGAATTCTCGTATGGCAAAAATTAAAGACTCGAGGAATAATAGTACGATTTCTAGAAATCTTATCGAAATTTTCTACGGCGCCAAACATTTCTTTGCCTTTTATAATCTGTTTATGAATAGAAGTATTTGCTTTAAACTGATAAACCTTCAAATCTAAATTTTGTTCGTCATAAACAAAAATTTGTTTCCTTATTTTTAACTTCATAATTCTTTTTCAACAAATATTTAGTTAAATCTCGAATCACATTTTTTAAATAAAATATTAATATTTTTAAATTGTTTTATTTGTCCTTCAGTCGCTGTTCAGTTATTTTTTCGTGAATGGGAAGATAAATTGATATTTTTTACTGCTTTTAACATTTATTTTAGAAAGTATCGAACGTGAATTTTGTGTTTTTTTTATTTTAGTTTCTACAAAAATCAAAATGTTCAAAAACCTATATATTTCATTAACTAAAAATACTTTGCAGATACTGTAAGAAATAGAAATTTTTTATCTCCAATTGCATACAAAGGATACAAATTTAACCCTTATAAGAGAAAACGGATTTAAGAAAAAACATTGATATTCGCCGTTATTGCCCAAAATTAATTTTCCATCACGCGAAATAAATCTGCTTTAAATTTGGTATAATAATGTTGATGGTTCAAGGTTCAAACTTTACGCTTATCGGATTATTAAAAAAATTAATAATTCAATTGAAATTTACATCGCAATAGAAATAAATATTAATATTTACAAGATTAACTAAGAATGAAACTTCGATTCTCAATAGTTATAAATAATAAATAAATTTATTTATTCTCTTTCAGAAAAAACTACATAATTTAAATTTTTTCATAAGAGGGAACTAACGGAAAAAATATATTCAGAAATATTTCACGTTTTCTTTTCATTCAAACGGTGTGGCATATCAATATTCTGGTTTACCATACAAAGATTTAGGCAATAACAGTTATAGTAATAAAATATGAGAATACAAAAAAAGGAACAATAAAGAATACGTTCCCAGATTTGACCATACTTAATATAAAAACTGACATCCTATGAGTGGACAGAATTTAAAGAACTCGACTCGCAATTTATATAAAATGAAACAAAAAGCAACTCCCTTAATCCTCTAATAGTGTTTTCGTCTTTTCTACTTTTTTGTAAATACCATAAATCCATATTACTAACAAAAGAAAAAGCAATACAAAAAGTGAATTAAATTTGAAAATTTAAAATTGATTCCTCTAAATAAAATAATTTCAACTTTTGCACACCATTAAAGGATTAATATAATAAACTGACTACTTTTGCGTGGTAAGACTAGAAAACAGAAAGAACAATTTCGTATAAATAATGTAGTTTATTTTATTTTTTCTTGAAATTCAGATTACAATTAATACTGAAGATGATCAAATTTGACGATTAAACATCCCCTTTTAGAAGTTTTTCATTAATCACAAATTGTCACCCAGGTACCCAAAGCATTACACATAAATATAAATGGAAGGATCCCCAACGTCGTACAAATTTCTGCTGTTATAAATTATCAACCATCAATCATCAATAAAAGTATCAATCATCTTGAAATACATAAATGGAAATAAACTGGAATCTGAAACTGGACAAATTGTAAGGAAGTGTTAAAAACTTCATACTGCGAATCTTGGACGTCTAGTAGATTATTCTGGAACCTGTATAAGAAATTCCAAAAAAAAGAATAATAATTTTAAAGCTCTTCGAAGAACATTGCAAAAACCAAAGTAGGCACTGCAACGAACTCTGAATACTCATGAATTGTGTTTTAAATATTTTTTAAGTAATAATTTTAATGTATCTATTAAGCATATATTTATATATAGATATGTTAGAGAATAATAATAAAAAAATGTTTATTTTAAAAGTTTAAATAATTTTTAAGTAACAAAAATAGTGATTATGTTAGTTAGAAAAATTAAAAGGTCAAGCCTAAACTAGAATCTGGATTTTCGCGAATAGAGAAAGAGCAGATAAATATCCAGGGTTTGAGCCCACCTACAACACCTATGATGCGAGCTTTCCAGGTAGAAAAATCCTTATAGTGAAAATGCACAGTCATGAAGAAGGGGAAACTAAATATGTCCCGAAATAGTAGCATCCGGAAAATTCCATTGAGCTCAAGATTTTTCAAGTTCTTAAGAGAATGCAAATTGGTTAAAAAGACAAATAAATGTTTTTAAACAATATTATTCAAACTAAAAATAGAGATTTATCAAATTCTGTAAAATCGTTGTTGGAAATTGAACGTGACCTACTTTTTGCTTTATTTTGTCAACTGTTTGGTAAATGTTAGGTTAAGGATTTGGCAATGAAGATAAGACATAATACGTGTAAAATAATATAAAAAATCAAAGGCAATAAGAAAAATAAGTAAATAGTTGAATAATATAAAAATTCCTTATTTCTCATACGCATTAGTACACAAAAGTATGAAAAATGCATGATACACAATTTATATGTGTGAATTATAACCTCTGATAACAATAAATTGATAAAAGACGCTAAAAATAATAAAAACTAAATTTTGTGCAGAGTAATCCTTAGCAAGCGCAAAAATGCTCCAAAAAAGGGTCAAATCGGCCAAAAGCGAATAACGGTTCTCGTATCTGGGGAAAATCAAGGCCAACTGATTCACAAAGATCTCAAAATGACCTCGTGCTACAATTTCTGTTTACAAAACTTTGGAATCAGAACTGACCCCCGACACGTCACAAGTTTTCCAAAACACTCGAAATTTTGAAATCCTCGCTGGAAAACGAGAACGAATAAAAGTGAGAATCTAACTAGCACACCCAAGCGTACACAAAAAATCGGAAATTAAGCATTCAATAGACTCATTCCCATCGAAATCCGAATGGATTTCGAAGGTCTTGATTAAGAATTTGCACCAATCTGCAAAATGCGACAAGTTTCATACTGAAAAGTCACGAAAATTAACGAAAAGAATAGTAAATCAGAAAACTAATCATTAATGCGAATGAAAATTGCGTAAGCGATTGCAAGCGAGCTCGGTTGGCAGGACTGCCATACAATCCTCGTCGTTTGTCCTACGAAACGAGTTTATTTTTTCAAAATTTCTGAAAAACGCGATCCTCCACGAGAAACGGTCACAAGAGTCAGAAAGAAAGGTGAAAATTTGTAAAAACCAATGCAGGCAGCCCACGTTTCTCCAATATGGAGTTCCATGACGCGTGACCTCCGTGAATTCGTTTCTCGTGTTTACAGTCGCCTGGGGCACTTTGGGATGATCCTTATAAACCACGATGTGCCAGAGGACGAGCTAATCAAAAATCGGGAACATACCTGTGCAAAAACTTGGCGAAAATCGACGACGAGTGTCTCTTTCGATGCGAACACGAGCGGGGAAGAGGGGGAAGTTGAATTTCAGAATCAAGCGTTAAAAGGATACACAGAGAGCCGTTGTCCCATATCCTGGATGAGATTTGCGGCCTGCTGTCTGTAACTCAGTTCTTTATCGGCGTCGATACCGCATCTTCGGCTCGGCGACATCGCTAGTTGTTCCTTTGTGAAATACCATTTTGCGTCAGCCGCCATTTATATGTACACACTCCAAAAACTGCACTTCGGTGCTGCGACGCCGTACTGAAAAACGGAACGATTTCACGCGACACTGACCGGAAGTCAAAGTACGTCCATTTCAGAAAACATCCACCCGTTTTTACGTGAGTAGTTGAGCGCGAAATTCAAACGGGAAGTTTGATTGATTATGTTTAAAGGAAATTTAAATATTAGCAACTGCAAAAACGTAAACATTTTTCAATTTTTATTTCAGGTGGTTAAGAGTGTTTTCCGTAAATAAAGACCAGGTAGAAACAAGTCCAGATTTTGATGAGAGTAGAGGCTTGAAAAAAAAGAGATCGCGAAATCTAATGTCGGAGGGGCGCTAACTAAAATGATGAAATTTAAGAGTCAGGGAATTCGCATGAGAATGTAATTTTAAAATGATATTCAGTAAATTATTATATTATTTTTATACGCTATTAGAAGCAGATTTTTAAATCTTAATATCTAATTTTTGAGCGGAAGTGCAGGAGTTGAATTGTTAATACAGCGCGGAATTTAAATTTCTTAAGAGTGTTTTAAAAATGTTATGTAACAAAATGCTAAAATAAATTTAAATTGGTTGCCATATTATTAATGGGAATATTATAATTGGTTACTTTTCCTCTTCAAGGGGAATAAATATTTTTTAAATATATGTATTTAGTGTTTGTCGAGTCAACATTTTTTTAAAAATTCATTAAATTGATATGGAACATGTATTAATTAATTTCTTCGTAAGTATGAAGGTGATCAGTTTTTAAATGTTAATATTTCACAGAAATTTAACAACTCATCGATGCTTCAATTTCAAATAAATTTATAAAAATGAATAATAACTAAAAACGCTGAATAACTAAATCAACAAATATATATGATAAAGTTATTTTATTTGTGAAGAAAACACGACAGGCATTTTTTCATCTCCAACAAAAATCACAAGAGATGATGGCCAACGGTTTATTAACAAATGTTTCAACGCAGACGTAGATATTAAAATAGTTTAACCATATCAAAATGATACGTACGTTATACGCATAATATTCCTATGACTATTTCGACGCCTCCATTCAATATACATGGCCCTGTCAGCACATACTCAAATTGAATGGAGGCGTCGATTTACTTTTTTTTGGTCTCACAAAGAAAAACAGAAATTTAAAAATCGTAAACACTACAATTCTATAATCCAGAATTTGGTGTCTTCAATCGTACAAATATTCCAAAATAAAATTTCCAAAAGAATGCTTCGCACCTAAAAAAGACGAACAATTTAAACACCCCAACACAAATTATGTTGATTTTAACTGACTTTGATATTAAAAGAAAAAAAATATAGTCAAAAGTTTGGAATAAAATTGTTATTATGAAAGTTTTTCGCGAAGCTGCAAAATTTTCAGTGGAAACATAAAGAAAATAAATATATGAAGGAATAAGTAAGAAATAAGCGACAGGTAATTTTAGAAATACCATCGCAGAGAAAATGTCTTGACTTTCTTGACAATCATCTGGCTTCAACCTTTTGTATGCAATTTTTAATGCATCATTAAGATATCTCAGTCAGAATTTTAAGTCTCGACAAACGTTGAAACAATCTGTTGTCAATTCAAGGCAACGAAAAGAATTACTCTCCAGAAGTTTTTAACTCTCCGCAGCAGATAAATGGGAAAAATTTGCAGCTCTTTAATGATAGCAACGGAATCAGTTTTCCGTATTTCTAATTTAATTTTTAATTTTCAAATAATTTGTGCGTGAGCGTGGATTTTAAAAAACTCGTTTTTGAACTCCGTTAAATATAAAATAAAAGATAACCCTGTAGTATATCGCAGTTTTGAGAAAATACATACATATGTATCACTGGTAGAAAAAATGGCACATTTTCTTAAATATGCTCCTAAGTTTAAGGCTTCTCGATACAATTCTTCTCTTCACAATTTTTCAAAAGTTTACTATATCCTCTACGCGAACTTTGTTTTCATTTCATGCTTCAAACCAGCTTTCAATCTGTAAAAACTTTGTTGAGCATTTTTGAAAAATCAAAACAAAGTTCTGCCTTTATAACTAATTTTAATGTAGAATTAATCTTGAGATTCACAATTTGATTGACTCTTAAGTACGCAAAACAAACTTAAATATCCTCAACAGAAAACGAAATAAAAGCGAAAACATCTTCAAACATTGATCAAAAACTAAATAACTTATTATTTATGTACTTGAACACCAAGAGTCAATATTGTCGAAATTCGTAGTATAGAAAACAGTATTTCTTATCATATTTTGATCATTTTCTATTATTGACATTTGGTATACTGTAGAGTATCACTCCTCTCTAAACATCATGTCTCTATAAAAGTACAAAATCTCTTTGAAATTCAGCCTTAATAATGATCAGTCGAACATTTCAAATATTTAGGTTTATTCCGCGAGCAATCAGGTATCACAAACTAACATCTACCTTTTAAAATATACATCGTTCGTATTTAAAAGAACAAAAAAAACGAAACATTAGAATAAACTTTCCAATAATAGCTCATATTGTCACAATACTTGAATAGGTAATCTAAATAAGTAGGTAAGTACGATAAGTACTAAATTCAACAAAAAAGAAGGAAATCTAAACTAAAAAGAAATTTTGATCAATCCTGAATCCTAATCTTGAATTCAGGAGATTAATCAAACGAAATAATACTTGGATTTGCAGAGGAACCCAATTGGCTTCTTCTTTCTTTGCCTTTATTCTATTTTTTCATTTTCTCATCATCTTTGGGTTTTCTTTTGCAACTCACTTCTCAAACGCTTCCGCCGGAATGTGTCCCGCTTTGAAAAATGTTTGAAAGGCAGCAACGGCTCTATCGTAATTCCATTCTACTTCCGTCAAGCACTTGAGACTCCATACCCTATTCATATTCGTCTCATTACTCAGAGTTGCTGTCATTTTTTGCTTGACATCTTCAGTTAAGGAAGGCGATATGGAAACTTCGGTAGTGGCCTGCTTTTCCAAAGCTCGCCTGTGCTGAAATTGGGTTGGACTACTGACGTGAAGCTGTTCGTTAAGAACACAGTAACCAGTACCCTCGGGAACAATTGCAAAAACTCTGTTGAAGTAACGAAAAGAAGTTTCCGTAGTTGCGATTTCTTTGAAGAGACCAGTGACTGTCACAAGCATCAACGTCTCCTAAACGATAAATTGAAAATTGTATAAATTTCTGGTCATTGTAGATACCTTCTGCTATATTTAGTTTCAGTGTTGTTTAATTTACTTACTGTGCAGAGGGAGAGATCCATTGTGAATGAATCCCAGTCGTGTCTGGTTTGAGGAATATCGGAAATTGCTGAGAGGACTGACAATCGTCCGGTTTTCAACAATTTTCGACGTCTGTTCGGATCGTTTAATCGAAGCAGATTTCTGCTTTCTCCCAGATAACCACTTGGTCTAAAAGTTGATATATTCTGTTAGCATATTTGGAATTAAAATATGATACAATTAATATTTAATCGAAATATTCGAATAAATTAATAATTAAAGTGGAAAATACCTGGAAGGCAAACCTGGAGATACAGTGAGACTGAAGGAAACTTTTTCGTGATAAGCATTTAACAAATTCTGTCGATTATCGTTGTCAAAGATTGAAAAGTATTGTTGGAGAAATTGACCTGCGATGTCTTTTGCTTCCTGATTAAGAGTAAAACTCCTTTTCGAAGACGGTATTTTAAGTCCCTCCTCGACGACATCGAATGAAATAGGCGGAGGTAGTTCAAACGAATCCTAAAATTGATTTATAAATATATAGTTTAATGTACTAAGTACAGGTCTAAGAACAGTCCTTATATATACTATAATAATACTTCAAAACAATTCAAGATAAGTTCAAAAGAGTTAAAATTAATTGAAAAAATTTGGTTAACCAAATCAATTCTATTGATTTTCGTAAAATTGGAATGAATTTAGAGGAGTTTAAGGTAAACGAGAAGAATTCGAAGACATTCATACAAATTAAACAAACAAGTTTACAAATATGAAAAAATGCATAAAATTCGGCAAGTTTGAAATGAACTTAGAAAAATTCAAGGAAGTCAAAATTATTTGATGAGATGCTTCAGAATTCAAGATGAGCTTAAACGACTTTAGGATAATTTATAAAAAACTTAAAAATTCAAAGAATTCATTTAATTAAATAGAATTATGTGGATTTAGAAGACCGCAAGTAAATTAAAAAAGATCAAGAGAATCCCAAAGAATTTAAAAGAATTCAAGGTAAATTTCAAAAAATAATTTCATTTAAGATGAATTTTAAGGACTTTAAGATAAATAAAACAAAAACTTTTGAAAAAGTCACTGAATTGAGTAAAATTGAGTGAATTTAAAAGAATTTAAAAGGATTTTAAAAAAGATCAGTATAACTATATTCACATCCCTCACTTCTTGCCAATACATTCTTTGAAATCCATGAAGATATTATAAAATCCCGTGAAATTACATGAAATCAAATGATACTTCTGGAAATCCTGGAAATTCGCTTAAAAGACTTTGAGAGTTCTTAAAACCCAATAAAATCACTGAAATCTTCCAATATTATAAAGTCCCTTGTAATATTTTTAAACATTTTAAAACTTTATTGGTCTTGTAAAATCCTTCCATATCTTCTGAAATTCTAGGATATCATTTACAACCGCATGCAAATTCGTTCAAATTCCTTAAACTTGTTAAAACTTTTTAAAATCCTTTGAAACTGTTTAAATATCTTGAAAATTCCTTGAAACCCTACAAGATACCCTAAAATATTTCCAAGTCTTTGAAACCTCTTCAAACTATTGAAATATATATATAATTTATGGAAATCTCTTAAAATTCTCTTAAATATTTCAAATCCAGTGGTATCTTTTGGAATCTCTTAAAACTTTTTAAAAGCCTTGAAAACACCTGAAAATCATTTACAATACTCTCAAATATATCACATCCTTTTATATCAGATTAAATGACTAAAATCAATAAAAAATGAATCTGTAATTATATATAATAACTTTAAATATTTAAGATTCTTGTATATTTTTGGAAATTTTTTAAAGCTTTTCAGTATGCCAAGGAATCTAAAAAAATACTTTTATACATTTCAAATCCTTTGATTATTTAATCAATTAATCCTCAGATCCTATTAAATAAAAACTTTTGAAAATTAAAAAAGAAATGTTTAAAAATCCGAGTTCAAGGTGAATTCCAAGTCACTTCGAATCTTTAAACCCCTATGAAATACTTTAATTCTCATGAATAAATTCTTTCAAATGCACTAAAATATTATGAAATGCCGTGAAATTCCAAGATGATATTTGATGAAAGCCTGTAAAATGTATTGAAATACATTGGCAGCTTGAAAATCCGTTAAAATCATTGAAATACTCGGAAATCGCATAAAATCCTGTGCAATCTTTTAAATATCTTAAAACCTAATAGGTCCTTTAAAATCGTTTCATATCTTCCAAAATTCTCAAGAATCCTTTATCCTAAAATATTTAGAACGCTTTGAAAGCCCTTTAAATTAATGAAATTAATTGATAATTCCATGGAGCCTTTTAAAATTCCCCACAATATTTTTAAATAAAAGCTCTTGAAATGCTTTAAAGGTTTGGAAAATACCAGAGTCTTAAAAATTCCTTCAAATTATTGAAATCTATTTCAAATGTCTCGGAATCTTAAAAACTACCCCTAAATATTTTAAAATAATTTAAGGAGATTCAGAAATAGGTGCCGACCTAAAATTATTGATTAACCCATCCATTAATTTATTGAAAGAAAAGTGACTAATGTGATATTTTCACAAAAAAGTGACTAAAAAGTGATTTGAGAAAAAGGTGACTATAATAGTGACTCTGTAGCAGTCCTGATTTGCTAGTTTTGCATCCTCATAGAGGAAGCTTTGTATTTTTTAATCCCTGGCTCTTGAAAGCTTTGATCTTACTATACACTTTTTTAAAGTTCCATTATGGACTGCAAATAGAATACCATAGGGAACAAATCTTGAATATAGGGTACTTTAGGGACCTTAACTGAATACAGGATACAATAGGGGGTATAGGGACCGGTTTTTGAGACCTGCAATTATTATTTAATATTACTTATTTAGTGAATTTCAAGACTCACCAGCCGTAGAAGCTTTGGAAACCTTTGCCGCACGTCACTATTAGCCAGGAAACAAATCCGGAATCCCAGGTTAGATTACATAAAAATTAGAAATAGGATTAGTTAGATTGTTTAAATGAGAATCGCTCGCGCACTTTGGACGCGATGTGGGTAGCCGCTTTCCCTAGTTTTGGGGTGCGTGGGAGCCGATATGTTAAACAAATTGACTACACAAAATATTTGATCTTTTGTTAAATTAATAAAACAAAGTTTTTAAACTAACATTATTTTCTTTTTACATTCTCATAATCAATGAAAAGGTACTGGTTTGGTGTGAAAATTGACTTTCGCAGATTTGATCAAATCTAAACGTTTTTAAACTCACTGACTGAAAAAAGTGAACACAATATTTCTGTCAAAACTGGTTCCTGCTTCTGGCTTTATCCATCGAAACTTCTTTTATAAACATAAAAAATTACCGTTTCTGGTAAAAGTATGCGAGATACGAATAAAAATGTGAAAGAGCAAAAATTTTCAACTTAAATAGATCTACAAAGCAACTCAAATAATTTTTTTATCAGTCAAAATCGAGCCCGAATATCGTAATTAGAATGTGATCATCAAAACAAATTTATCAATCTCTTAATGGGAGAGTTTTCCACTCACCAAGCTCTGCGAAAATTCTAATTTAATATATGAAAAATAGCTTTTTACATTCTCATCATTTATGATCGAGAAAGTATTAGAATTGTCCGACATTTGACACCACTATTTTTCAACGGCTCTCCACGTTTCGAGACCCCCTGAATCCGAAAATCAGGCTTTTACGATGGCGTCTGTCTGTCCGGCCGTCTGTCCGTAAACACGATAACTCTCGAAAAAATGAACGGATCAAATTCATCTTTGGCACACTTTTTTTAGGTCCTGAAAGAAAGGACGAGTTCTTTAACCAGCCATTTTTTACCAAAATTGAAAAAGTGAGCGCATTTTGAAAATGGCTGAAACCACTTTTTTCTGAATTTGAAAATTCTATGTACGGATATTTATAGTATTTAACAGAACAAAAAATTTATCCTAATGACTTTTTTTGAAAAAAAAAAGAAAATTCTCAGTTATAGCATTTTCAAAATTTTTTAAATCAACAGCAAATCAAGATTTTAACCCAAAAAACGCACGATATGAAAAAAAGTTAAGGGCATGTGATACTTACAGTTCTCCCGGCTTTCTTTCTACAAAAATGAAAATTTTTAAAAACTGAATTCGGAGATAGTATAAAATATCATAACGGACATCCCCAGACTCTTTTTTTGGGGATAATAACAAAAAATATATATTGTGCTAAAGAAAAATGTTATGCATATGCATTATTTTGAGGTTATGTCGTTTTTCATCTCTGCCTTTCCGATAATCTGGAAATTATTTATGAAATAAACTTTTTTGATTGTCTGCAAACAAGGTTAGTTCCGGGAGATTAGTTACTATGTTTATTTGTAAGTCCAAAGTTTTCGGCCAAAATATTGTGTAGTTTGGAAGCAACGCTCGGGTGATTTGTAAAACACATAACCTCGAAAGATACTCGCACGTTTTTAGCAATATCAAAAATTTTTTGATAAAAAAAAACACAAAAAAGTGTGTGAGGACGTTCGTTAGCATGTTCGCTATCATTTCCCAGTTTTTGAAGGCAAAATATTTCTTATCCTATGAAAAAGCCAGGGGAATCTAACACTGAAAAAATCGATACTATTTCCTAAGCGCTATACAAATTAACTACATTTTGCTAAATTAAAACTTTTTTGAATTAACCTACAAAAAAAGTGTGTGGGGACGTCAGTTAGCATGCTCGCTATCATTTCCCAAATTTTAAGGACTAAATATTTATTATTCTAGAAAAAAAGCCGGGGGAACCTAAAACTGGTAAAATCGACAATTTTCGAAGTATCACATGCCCTTAAGAGAAGAAAAACATTGCTTTTTGAAAGCTCTAAAAGATTATCATAACAAATTTTTGAATTTTCCTGGAAAATCGAAAATTCAAATTTTGATTGCAAAAAAAAATAATGAAAAATCAAAAATTCCATTTTGTAGTCAAACTATATAGGATACGAAAAAAGATAAATCAACCAACATTTTTATCCCAATACATATCTACAATTTCGTCGAGAATCACTCCTTGATAGGACGAGTACTATTTGTTTTATTCGTAAAAAATAACATTGAAAATAAAAAAAAATAAAAAAATGTGTGTAAAAACGACGAAAATTACGAGAAAAAAGATTCAACAAAACCTGTTTACAAATGTCTGTCGGAAATCGAGCGCGCAGCGCGAGTGTCACGATGAGAATGTGTACCTCGTAAAATTTTTAAAAGTGTCCGTTATTCCGTTTGAAAATAAGAATTAAATATTTGAAGTACGGTCAGTTTTTCTTGCATAATTCTGAATTTTACAAACATAACATTCTTGTTCCCTGAAACGGCGATTGGAATTCACGGCTTTTAATTTTTAATATTTTTTATTTGAAATATTAATTATTAAATTTTACGTTGTTTGTTGAAAAGTCATCTCTTTGACTTAAAATAAACTATTTTGAAGAAAACAATTTTTTTCATTCAAAATTGATCAACTGAAAATTTAATTTGTCCGTTTTTGCTTAAAATTTCGGCCTTTTTAGCTAAACAATGAACCATTAGGATGAAAATTCATGTATTTTATTCAAAATTCGCATCTTTTAGTTGAACATCTTAATGCTTAAAAGTTTATCTTTTTGGTTGAAAACTTATTTATTGGTTAGAAATTTAACTAATTTTTTTTAATTCGTTTTCCTTTTCTTGACACTCAATCTTTTTAATTGAAAATTCAACTATGTTTTTGCAAAATTAACTTTTTCTTTCAGAAAACTATTCTTCTGGTTTGCAAATTCATTTATTTTGGTTGAAAATTAATTTTGTAGTTGAGAACTGATTATTTGTAGTTGAAAATTTAAGTATCTACTTTTTCTTGGTTCAAAATTATGTTTTTAACTGAAAAGTGAACTATTTCGTTTTTGTTTATGAATTAATTTCCTTCGATTAAAATTTAACTATTTTATTGGAAATTTGTTTTTTTTTTGTTGCTGAAAATTAATTTTTGAACTTAAAAATTAAGTATTTTATTTAAAATTCGTCTTTTTCGATGAAATTAAATTGTTCCTTATTTAGTATTTGAAATATTATTTGGTTGCAATATCAACTACTCAATTTTTTGTTTAAAATCAACTGTTTTTATTCAATATTAGAATATTTTGGAGTTGGAATGTCGAATATTCCATTTTTCGTTGAAAATTTATCTTTTTTAGTTCAAAGTTTACTACATTGTTAAGAAGTTATAAAGTAACAGAACATTTAATTATTCGATTTGTGGTAGAAAAAAATTTATTGTTTATTTGAAAATGTTTTATAATTTAGTTTGAAACTCACTTCTTTTATTGCAAATTGCATCTATTCTTAGAAATTAATTTTTGTTATATCTGAAAATTTCACTATTCCATTTTTTGTTGAAAATTCGTTTTCTTTCAGATAAAAATGTACCTTTTTTAGTTAGAGCTTCAAATATTTAGTTGGAAATTGATGTATTTGTTGAAAATTTGTCTTTCTAGCAGAAATTTAATCTCCCTGTTTTAAAACTCATCATTTTGATTGAAAATTGAACTATTTCATTTTTGTTGAATATTGAACAATGACATTGTTGGTAAAATTTTAATCTTTATTAGATGGAAATTCTACTGTTTGGTAAAAAATTTTAAATGCTATAAGAAGAGGCTCTTTGCATTTTTTCAGTGCATTTTTTTCAGTAGACAATAATGTTATGTTTGTAAAATTCAAAACTACGCAATAAAAAGTGACCAGTAATAAAAAAATTAAATTTTTATCTTCAAACTGAATGATTTACTACTTTATTTTATTTTACAAATCAAATATGATCTTTTATTAATAATTTGTAAAAAAAGCTATTTTTAAAATATTAAATTAGTTCCACCGGTAGCTAAAATAAGAAGTCTGAATAATGGAATACAATGATCTAAGAATTTACCTCACGTAATCACTTTGACGTAGATTGTATTTAAGGCAGAAGGGATTTCCACTCAGTCGGAGTTCATCCAGTTTCAAGTCCTTAATGGGATCAATTTGATTGATATATTTGATCTAAAAATGAAAACCCAAATAAAATAATTTAAATGAATCGTAGAAATATTTTCTTAAAGTACGAATTACAGTAAAAGTAAACTATCGAAAAAAAATCTGAAAAGTGCAATCCAAACTGAATTTCTTACTTTATTGTCGCCAATGTGGAGAATTTTGAGATTCTGGAATCGTCTTTTTAGTGTACTAAGTCGATCAAACGAGTGAAACTTGTTTCCTTCGAGATTCAACGCGTGTAAATTCGGAATGTGCTCAGTGGCAATGTCCAAGACTGTAGTCAGTAGGAACGGTTGAAATAAGGCACAAAAATAGTCATCTGCCAGATCTGAAAAAGCGCAAAAATGAGATTTTGAATGAAAATTCAACAGTTGAATTTAACATTTAGAAAATTGATATAAACCTGGATCACGATGAAATCTCGAGAGATCCAAAGAATTTTTTTCTTGGCAATATCTTTTTGTCATCGCCTTTGCAAGTCGATCTTTAAGATCATCATTGATATTACACTGCGGATACCCTGGCTGCACGTAGACGTGCAATCTAAAGGAATCGTTCAGTCTGATTTTGTTATCACACTGTAGCAACTTTTTGGCTGTACTACTATCATCTACGTAAAAGGACGATGACTTTTCTTGCAGGGTGTACTGAAAAGTTATGTTAAAGTCAATGATTAATGCGAACATGATTGAGCTTGATAAACAAATATTAATCAAAAAGGTTTACCAGGATGGGCACAAAAGTATCGGGCGCAATGTGGTTCAAAATACTGTTGATAATAAAGTCTTTGTCGAACTTTTGTCCCCACGGGATCTAAGAAAAAAATATATATAAATATATATATTGTGAAGAATTAATTTTGTTATTTAGGGCGGCCAGTCAAACTTCAAAGACAAATTTTAGACTCTTCTCCGGTCTACTCGGTCAAAAATTGGATTTTTTCAGTTTGACTCTTAAGTGTTTATAATAATAATTATGCAATACTAATTGTTTTATTACATACACTTTTAAAACAATTGAACATTTTAGAACTCAAATGAAAAATATATAATGCAAAAAAAGTGACGAAAATGATATCAAAACAGGTGAAATGGGGTGATTTTGGAAACAAACAAAATAAAAAAATAGGAAAAGAAATTCTTTTAAATAACATTAATGTAGGTACCATATTACTAAGATTTCAAATCGAAATATAATGCCTGTTCAAAAAAATAGTGGAATTTTCTAGAAAGAATAATTAACTTTCAACCAAATAGTTGAATCAAGCCAAACAGCCAATTTCGGACTCAAAATATGGTGGTAGAATTTTTAATTAAGAAGAAGTAAATTTCAACCATTATAGATGAATTTTAAACCAAAAAATTACTTTTCTACCAAACAAACAAATTTTCAATGCAATAGGACGGATCATTCATCGAAGAAGACGAATTTTCAACTAAACAGTTAAACTTTCGATCACAAATTATGAGTTTAATAAAAAAAGTTGAATTTTTCACAAAATAATTAAATTTCCCACCAAATAGTAGAGTTTTTATCTAAAACAGCAGAATATCAAACCCAAAACATAATAAAAGAATTTTAAAAAATTAACTTTGAAACCAAAGAGTTAAATTTTCAAGCACATAGCATAATTTTCAATCGACAAGGACGAATTTTCTACCTAAAAGACGAATGCTTAACTAACTGATTGAATTTTGGATCACAAATTATGACTTTCACAAAGTAAATGAATTTTCAACAAAATAATGAAATTATTAAATTTTTGACACAGCATATAATAGTAGAATTAAACAAAGAAATAATTAATTTTTAACCAAATAATATAATTTTTAATCAACAGAAATGAATTCTGAATTACAGATATGATAGTAGACTTTCAAATTAACAAATTCTAATTATATATTTAAAAAGGAAATTAAAATAAAAGGAACTTTTTAATACATGAACGATAAATTAACACAAGCTTGATATTCTGCATATATAGTATAAAAGGAACATTCACTTTTGAACGAAATATAAAATGATCTTCTATAATTTAACGGACATGGTTGGTAACACTGAACACAATTTTAAACACATTTTTCTTAGAAAAAAAAGGCCCACTAGTCAGTTTACAAAAAAATACCAACAAACAATGGTAAGTATTATGATCAGCTGCTTTCTTGCATTATAGAAAAAAATTTTAACTATTTTTTATAAATAAATACAAAGTTAATGAAGTTAAAGTGATTATCACAACAAAACGTAACCGAAATCAGTGTTTCCTAGTAGCACGGAATATTCCAGGAACGTACCCTAAGCGTGCATAATGTCCGCCACTTGGGAACGTTCCATGAACATTCCACTGGAACGTTCAAAGAATAAATTATCATTATTGTTATTATTATCAATGAATATCAGATAAACAGTAAGTGATAGGTCAAAATTAATGTCAGCTTATGATGTAGATACAATATTACAATGTAGTATATTCGGTTCTCAAAACTCAAAAATGACATCTATTTTTACCTATCTCCTACGGTTTACGAGATAATTGTTATTAAAAATAACAATAATGGAAGGTTCCCCACACGTCCCAGTGGAGCATTCCTGGAACGTTCCCAAGCGGCGAACATTTTACACGCTCAGGACACGTTCCTGGAAAACTCCACTGGAACTTTCCGAAGGTTCCCGCGGAACGTACCAGACACGTTCCCGGAACGTTTCACGCTATCAGGGTTGCGTTACACTATTTTTAACCACTTTTTTCTTCGTGAGCCCTTTGGGGCACATATAAATAATTTGAAAGGTATTTTGGTACGTAGGTATAAAACACCTGTAATAGGTAAGATTTTCCTGTATTTAGGAAAACTTAGGTATTAATTTATTCCAATATTAATGTAATACAGATGTGCATGAAAACCCTCTGACGTCCCACTCTGACTTCATCATAGCGCGAGAATGTAACAATTTTAAATTGTAATTTATATTCATTTAAATTTATGAATAAATAAAACTACCTTTACCGTTCAAAGGTATATACAAATATTCTACTTTCCCCCTCTACATCAACGTAGTGGTTTTTAAAATTTTGGAAATGACTCTGTTCACGGTTGTCCCGGGTAATGTCCCCCATATATTTTCATTATTTGATTCCTGGTTTATTAATTTATTAAGCGGATTAAAAGATTCAAACTTACAGTGATTTTGTACCAGTTGGCATCAGCTAGTACTACTTGGGTTAATTTATCTCTTAAGTCATGTCTTGGATTTGGTCCATATGACCCCAGTCTAGTGTAGATACTTCTTCCTCTTCCTCTGACGACAACGTGTCTCGTATCATAGCCATTGCTTTCATTGTTATTTAGGGCCATACTCAAGTCATCTTCGAAACATTTATGTACAGTGAATTCTCGGTTCCGGCTCAGGTTCATCTTTGATTTTGATTTCAAAAATATTCGCGGCCGCATGCCTGCCGTGAGGCCATCGCCTTCCATTCGTACCACTCGTTCTTCACGATCTGCACACAATTTCAAGTGATTACACTATATCCTACAATTATTGCATTATGAAATGTAAATTCTGCATTAATTTTGATCAACAGTTCGAATTAATTGTTGTGTACATTTATTTAATTGAATTTCAGGAATTTAATTAAGTGCTTTCCAAGGTGGCCACTATTTTTGAAATTTTTATCTCTCTGTTTTCTCCCGATAAATATTTTTAATTTCTCTCTGCAATTAAAAAAATTAACTCGCTTTGCGAAAACAACAATTTTTTAAAATACAGTGAAACTCTTCTATAGCGCCAATTTTGGTAAGTATCATGTGACATTCAGAACGACTGGATACATTTTTTAAATAAAAAATGTGATTTCTATACAAAAAAATCGCTGTCATTTTCACCTTTCAAAATTGCAGAATTTTGAATATTAGGAGAAATTTTGTGAACCTTTAAAGTTTAATTATTCTAAACACTTTGAAAATTATATACTTTCTAATTGCAAACTTTGAAAAATTACAAAACACGCAATATATGAAATACGCGAAATCCCCCGGTGTAATATTTCTCTCCCGGTTCTCCCGATTTTCCTGGATGGCTGGCCACCCTGTTAAAATTGTAAAATCTCAAAATTGCTATTCCCAAAGGCAAAAATTAAAGAGAAGAATTCTTGAAAAAATTACGAAATGTGGAGTGTTTCGTTGACAGCCCCGATGAAAGAATATATTTTATCAATGCTTTGAATTTAATTATAAAAAATTGCAAGTGATGCTGAACATTCATTTGCAAGATTAAAAGGTTATTGGAATAAATTAAGACATATATTTATTACAACTTGATGTAGTTTTTGCAGAGAAATATAAAAAATTTAGACATTAGAAATAATGTCACAATTCAATGAAACACAAGCTTAATTCAAAATAGGTGATAATTGCTATAACTATTGAATTTGAGCCGTAAACATAATGGAAAATATTACTGAGCAAGAGTCAAAAAAAAGAAACAGGTGAAAAGGTTAGGAAATGTCTACGCATAAGAAATTAATATTTTTAGGAAGAGTTAAGATAAAATTGAATGTAAAAGAACTGGATATTGTAAATTCGAGGAGACGATTTATATTTACCGAGAAAAAATTCGATTTCGTTGTCATCGAGGCCATCAGAGCCATCAGAGAAATCTGAGATTTTACCGCGGCTTCCACCTCGAACAAGTCCATTATATTTTGGCATTTTTCTTCAAAAAACTAAACCTAGTAGCAGCGCACCAAAACCATCAGACAACCGGCTTTCTCATAAAATATCACTTCTGCTGACACAGCTAGAAAGATAAACAAAGCACATGTAATTATATATATATACTCGACCTTCACCATGAACAAACTATAGAGAGCATGAGACTGTAGAGAAAGAAATCGCAAAAATGCACACAGCCAACACGCGGTACACGCGGTGGCGGCCATGTGCTGATTTTTGAATTTTTCACGTTCTCATGCGCATGTTCTAATTATTTGATCTTTGATCGTTTTATTAATAATAAGTATTTTTCTTCACATAATTCTTTTTCCTATTTCTTAAATGTAGTACTGTATCGAATTTTTAACGTATTGTATACGTTTGTTTTATCAATATAGAAAGAGATAACCTAAAATCTACATTTGAATAAAAAGAATCTTGCAACTTGATTGGAGGCACGAAGCAGTAGTACTTCGTGATTGGAAGAGATCAAAAAGGGTTACATGGTGAGGCTGCTGGAAAAAATGACCACCAATCACGTTGCCAGTCTCGTTCCACAATACGTAAGACACTTCAAAAACTTAACAAACCTAAACATTTGCTTTTGGATTGTTCAATTTTGATAAATTAAATTCTATTACGTACTCAACATTTTTGATCAAAGAATAAGTACGTACTTCAGTGTACCCACATGCAGAAGAAATATTTAAAAAATTTAATCAAATGTTTTCGAATTGTTTGCTTACGGGATCATTAATTTAAACACCGGAACTGCTAAGCGATATCTTTCATTTTTGCGTCGAACAAAAAGAGAAGTTGGCAACACGCAATTATGCAAAAAAATATGAAATTTGTCACAAAAAGTCTAAAATTGGGAAGAACCGTGTAAACAAATAAAAGGCAGATTCAAATACGTAGAAAAAGCTGTGGTTTATTCTTTAAAATTCTTCAAGCGGAGAAATCGCGAAGTGTTTAACAAATTTGTTCTAGTTTTAAAGCTAAAAAAGTGATTTGTTTTTTATTTTGATGGGGGAAAAGTTGCTACGTAAAATTTTATGATATTTTTTTATGAATAGCTAAGCAACAAGGAAAATGTTAAAAATAGCAGTTTCAAGGTTAACCTTTCTTTCACTTGCCCTATTATTCACGACAGTGGAGACAGCAAAAGCTATTTTAAAGTGAGTATTTACTTTTTTATAAAGTAGTAAAAATAAAATTTACGATTTGATGATTTTTAGTGAGATTTTTTATATTTAATATAATTCAACACTGCTTGTATTCCGAAGTTTACTGGGAAATAGAATTAATATGTGAAAGGAACAAAAAAACTTCTCTCGTAAGAGCACTAATTCGTGGCACCATTTGCATGCCAAAAACCGAAGTGAATTTAAATTATTTCGGATACATACTTAAATGCACTGAATAATAATTATACGCATTATATGTAAAAATAATAGTAGAATTAAATTAATTGATGCAAAATATGCTAAAAAATGGTATTATCTGTGAAATCAGACTGTTGCCAACAATATAGGTTGGTTTGGAGGGAGAGGGTCAAGAATTTGTGCTCTTAACCGCATATTTAATATTAAAATTAACGTATTTTCAGTTATATCATTAATTAAATCTATTATTTAAATTTCATTAATTTTTCCAATAAATATTGTGTATCTTAACAATTGTTTTCAAAGCAAAAAATTCACCCTGGTTTTGAATTATAAATAATTTAAGATTTTAAAAAGCTTACAAATATTGATTTTTATGACGCCCATAAAAACATTAATTCTATGACTTATAATTATAGCTTGTGTTAGGGTGCTCACAAAAATGTGCGATTTTGAATTTTGCAAACGCTACCCCCTACATTTCTTCCTTTTTGTGAAAAATACTACCACATATATATTTTTTTAATTGGCTAAGTCGTAGATCTCAAAATAAATTTGCTTCGTTTTTAATTTATGTAAAATACAAATTTTAGGCTACAAAAGTCGTTAATCCCTAACAAGTATGTATTGTTTATTGAAGAATAAACCCTACATTTTATGAAACAAAAAGATTGTTGTGGGTATTTAAACAGTGAAAACTAAGAAAATTCATCCTCAGACCTATAATGGCCTGTTGCGCGGAACCTCTTAACATTTTTCTTTTATAACAAAAAAATGATGGCAACATTTTTACCAAATGGAAAAAATTTAGG